>NW_025228200.1:46210-99234 GCF_018294505.1 Triticum aestivum | reverse complement strand
CCCCCCGATCTGGATCGGGGGAAACGGCGCCCCGACACCGCCGCCTCATCCCTACACCCATCGCCGGCCGGCGCCGCCCGTCTCCGCCGACGCCTCCTCGTCGCCTCCCCACACCGTCTCCTCAACCCTCCACCCCCGATCCAGATCGGATCGGGCTCGCACGCGCGTTGCCGCCTTGATGAGGACATCAATACAATTGTTACACCCACAGCCCCTGCTGCTATACATACTGGACCAATTACTAGAGCTCGTGCACGCCAACTAAATTACCAGGTACTTTCGTTTCTTGGTAATGATTCTAATGTTCATGAGAATATGATGCTGCCTAAATTGGATACATTTGTTTTGCTTACAAATGAAGGGCCTAGCTTGGAGAAGGATGAACATTGGAGCAAGAACAAGCATGGAGATGATGGCATGCGCAAGGGGAACAATAACGGAGTTACAAGTGATGATTTCAGGACTTTGAAGCCACCATAATGGGTGCATGAAGCCTTGGACGAAATATACAAGATGCCACTTCATAAATTTCGTCCCGAGGCTATTTTAGGTGCTGCGTCACCTTATTATTGGGCCAGGCCCATGTAATTTCGAAATACATAAGTATAGGCTATTTTTAGAGTCCGTATGTGTGGGGGAAACAAGAGATAGGGTTGATTTCGGACCCCTCCACCAAGGGCCACGAAATTCCCCCCTCTTCCTCCATATATACAGCCCTTAGGGCATCGTTTAGACTTTGGGTTTTGTTTAGATTAAAAGTTCGCCATAGCTGCAACTTCGCGTACTTCGTTTGTGTTCAACGACCAGACAAAGGCGTCACAGAACCCCACCTTGATCAATAAAGCTTTCATCTTATATTCGCAATATCCAGATTGCAATCTTAGTTTCTTGCTTGTTCTTCGTTTGCTCGCAGGAAACAGACCCTCGTGGTCAGGTTGATCGTGCTCCGGCGTGGTCAATAACCTCTCGGAGTTGGTTTAGCGATTGCTAAGGCGCGACGTCCTCGCACGTTCGTAGTCGGATCGTCAAAGTCGACTTCCACCAAAGCGAAATCCACCATCTCATCGAAAGACGGGACACCTTTGCCTCTATCAGCCTCTTTGCACACAAAAGCATAGCAAACAGATTTGCTGAAATCTAGCTCATCAATATCAGATTTGGTGGCAAATAAACATGCACTTTTCAATTTAATTTCTGAAGCAACACTAGATGGTTTATTATTAGGCTTCATTTGTTGCTCAAATTCTTTTGCCACAATCTGATTTTCACTCTTATTCGTCTCCTGTTTTGCTTTATTAGCTCTATTAGTATCATCTTTCAAAATGGAATCAGGAGTCATAGGAAGCAAAGTAATATTTTTATCCTTATGAACAAGAGTATAGTGATTGTTTCTACCATGGTGTACAGAATTTTTATCAAATTGCCATGGTCTACCAAGTAATAAGGAACATGCTTGCATAGGTACCACATCACAATCAACATAATCAGCATATGTAGAGATACTAAAATGCACACGAACAGTACGTGTTACCTTAACCTTGCCGCTGTTGTTGAACCATTGGATGTAGTAAGGATGTGGATGTGGTCTTGTGGTGAGAGAAAGCTTCTCCACCATCTCCATGCTAGCCAGGTTGTTGCAGCTCCCTCCGTCTATGATGACGCGCACAGAACGTTCCTTCACAACTCCCTTGGTATGGAACAAATTGTGCCTCTGATTTTGCTCAGCTTGTGTGACCTGCACACTCAAAACACGTTGAGCAACTAAACATTAATACCTGTCAGCGTCTTCAGGAACCATGTATTGCGTCTCATGATCAGAATCATCTCCACCATGTTCTTCACGTGTAATAAGAGCCAAAGTCTCCTCATCATAGTCACTAGCAGACTCATATCCACCATCCGCGGTAGCAATCATCACACGCGGAGATTTGCATTCTCTCGCATAATGACCTCCTCCCTTACAACGACGACAAATAATATCACTTGTGTGCCCTGTTGATGCCACGGAAGAAGAAGAACGCTGTGCAGGACCCGCAGGTGCGCTCTTGGCAGATAATGGTGGTTGTGCCTGTTTTCTTGTATCACGGCTGGAGGTGGCACCGGATGGAGGTGCTGGTGCAGTTGAAGTAGAAAATGCACGTGGTGTCCATGATGAAGGTCGGCCTGCAGAAAAGTTAGTTCGCCCCAATGCTTGTCGATCCTGCACTTCACGTTCAGCTTTACAAGCAAGATGGAATAAACGAGTGATATTAGTATACTCCTTATAGTCTAGAATGGTCTAAATCTCTCTATTTAATCCACCCAGAAAACGTGCAAGCATAGCTTCATTCTCCTCAACAATACCACATCTAATCATGCCAGTTTGTAATTCCTGATAATATTCTTCTACAGAATTTTTTCCTTGTCTTAAACGCTGCAATTTTTGAAGCAATTCACGTTGATAATATGGTGGAACCCAACGCGTACGCATAGCAGTTTTCAAAGCAGCCCAAGTAGTTGGAATAGGATATAATCTACAATGTTCAGACCACCATACACATGCAAAACTAGTGAAAGCACAAACAGCAGCAGCAACTCGTCTCTCCTCGGGATATTGTAAACATGTAAATCGTTGTTCAGTTTCTAACTCCCAAGTAAGATATATATCAGGAACATATCTACCCTCAAATGGTGGAATATTCAATTTCAGTTTAGGAATATGGACATCATCGCGTACCTGAGGTGGTGGTGCAGGCCTACCATTACGAATATATACCTGAGGTCGACCTGCTGGTGGTGGTACAGGTGGCTGCACGTAGTGGTGATTTTGATCAACCTCATCCTCATAATCTCCCACATAATCATCCTCCTCCGCATCAGCAGCAGGAGCCACAGAAGTATCAACAGCAGCACCAACAGTTTGGCCAAACGCAAGAGGAACACGGCTTGCTCGGCGGAGGTCTGCTTCGCGACGTGGAGGTAGTCGTTGTTGTTGTTGTTGGAGAGGTGCGTTAGGTACAGCGGGTGGTGGTGGTGGAAGACGCGCGAGCAATTCATTAAACTTGTTATCGAGCTTTGTTTCGAACGTCTTCTCAAAGCCAGTGATCTTCTCCATGGCCTCTTCAAAATTGTTCAGCACATCTTGCACCTGTTCAGTCATCATTTGCTGAAACTTATCATGAAGCTCCTTGTTCGATAAATTCTCCCAGTCAATCTCGTCGGCTTGTGATCCTGGCATGGTTAGCAGCAATAGAAACACACAAGAATATGATCCTACAGACTACGAACAAGTGGTGGTAGTATATGGATATGGATCGGTGGTGGTATATGGACACGGATTGGTGGTGGTATATGGATACGGATTCGGAGCGGTGGTGGTAGATGGCAGGGGCGATGATGATGGTGCGGCGACGGCGTGACAACTTGTGAACAGAACTCGAAACTCTAAAAGACTAGACGCTAAGACCAGCAACTGAACACGACGATGCAACCGCAAATTCAACAAAGCAAATACAGAAAAGATTATGCAAGGCTCAGATTGGTTCGGATGGGATGAACTAACCCTAATTTTTTTTTTGGCTTTTTCGTGGACTATAGGTATGAAGAACAGACTCGATCTAAACTACGAAAAACTGTAAAATCTCACCGAGCAACCTGGAAATCTGATACCACTTGATAGAGGCAAAGGTGTCCCGTCTTTCGATGAGATGATGGATTTCGCTTTGGTGGAAGTCGACTTTGACGATCCGACTACGAACGTGCGAGGACGTCGCGCCTTAGCAATCGCTAAACCAACTCCGAGAGGTTATTGACCACGCTGGAGCACGATCAACCTGACCACGAGGGTCTGTTTCCTGCGAGCAAACGAAGAACAAGCAAGAAACTAAGATTGCAATCTGGATATTGCGAATATAAGATGAAAGCTTTATTGATCAAGGTGGGGTTCTGTGACGCCTTTGTCTGGTCGTTGAACACAAACGAAGTACGCGAAGTTGCAGCTATGGCGAACTTTTAATCTAAACAAAACCCAAAGTCTAAACGATGCCCTAAGGGCTGTATATATGGAGGAAGAGGGGGAGAATTTCGTGGCCATTGGTGGAGGGGTCCGAAATCAACCCTATCTCTTGTTTCCCCACACATACGGACTCTAAAAATAGCCTATACTTATGTATTTCGAAATTACATGGGCCTGGCCCAATAATCAGGTGATGCAGCACATAAAATAGCCTCGGGACGAAATTTATGAAGTGGCGTCTTGTATATTTCGTCCAAGGCTTCATGCACCCATTATGGTGGCTTCAAAGTCCTGAAATCATCACTTGTAACTCCGTTCTTGTTTCCCTTGCGCATGCCATCATCTCCATGCTTGTTCTTGCTCCAATGTTCATCCTTCTCCAAGCTAGGCCCTTCATTTGTAAGCAAAACAAATGTATCCAATTTAGGCAGCATCATATTCTCATGAACATTAGAATCATTACCAAGAAACGAAAGTACCTGGTAATTTAGTTGGCGTGCACGAGCTCTAGTAATTGGTCCAGTATGTATAGCAGCAGGGGTTGTGGGTGTAACAATTGTATTGATGTCCTCATCAATGGAGATGGTGGAGAAGCTTTCTCTCACCACAAGACCACATCCACATCCTTACTACATCCAATGGTTCAACAACAGCGGCAAGGTTAAGGTAACACGTACTGTTCGTGTGCATTTTAGTATCTCTACATATGCTGATTATGTTGATTGTGATGTGGTACCTATGCAAGCATGTTCCTTATTACTTGGTAGACCATGGCAATTTGATAAAAATTCTGTACACCATGGTAGAAACAATCACTATACTCTTGTTCATAAGGATAAAAATATTACTTTGCTTCCTATGACTCCTGATTCCATTTTGAAAGATGATATTAATAGAGCTAATAAAGCAAAACAGGAGACGAATAAGAGTGAAAATCAGATTGTGGCAAAAGAATTTGAGCAACAAATGAAGTCTAATAGTAAACCATCTAGTGTTGCTTCTGAAATTAAATTGAAAAGTGCATGTTTATTTGCCACCACATCTGATATTGATGAGCTAGATTTCAGCAAATCTGTTTGCTATGCTTTTGTGTGCAAAGAGGCATTATTTTCATTCGAGGACGTGCCTTCCTCTTTGCCTCCTGCTGTCACTAACATTTTGCAGGAGTTCGCTGACGTCTTTCCACAAGACGTGCCACCGGGATTACCGCCTATTCGAGGGATTGAGCATCAGATTGACTTAATTCCCGGTGCTTCACTGCCAAACCGTGCACCATACCGTACCAATCCAGAGGAGACGAAGGAGATTATGCGCCAAGTACAAGAGCTTCTCGACAAAGGTTATATACGCGAATCCCTTAGTCCTTGTGCTGTTCCTATTATTCTAGTGCCGAAAAAGGATGGTACATCACGTATGTGTGTTGATTGTAGAGGCATTAATAATATTACTATTCGTTATCGTCATCCTATTCCTAGGCTAGATGATATGCTTGATGAATTGAGTGGCTCTACAATATTTTCCAAAGTTGATTTGCGTAGTGGATACCATCAAATTCGTATGAAATTGGGAGATGAATGGAAAACAGCATTTAAAACTAAGTTTGGATTATATGAGTGGTTAGTCATGCCTTTTGGGTTAACTAATGCGCCTAGTACTTTCATGAGACTAATGAACGAAGTTTTACGTGCTTTCATTGGACGATTTGTGGTAGTCTATTTTGATGATATACTGATTTATAGCAGATCTTTGGAAGAATATTTGGAACATTTACGTGCTGTTTTTATTGCTCTACGTGATGCACGTTTGTTTGGTAACCTTGGGAAGTGCACCTTTTGCACCGACCGAGTATCTTTTCTTGGCTATGTTGTTACTCCACAGGGAATTGAAGTTGACAAAGCCAAGATTGAAGCTATTGAGAGTTGGCCGCAGCCCAAAACGGTCACACAAGTGAGGAGTTTTCTTGGCCTCGCTGGATTCTATAGGCGTTTTGTGAGAGATTTCGGCACCATTGCTGCACCTCTCAACGAGCTTACAAAGAAGGATGTGCCTTTTGTTTGGGGTACCGCACAGGAAGAAGCCTTCACGGTATTGAAAGATAAGTTGACACATGCTCCTTTACTCCAACTTCCTGAATTTAATAAGACTTTTGAGCTTGAATGTGATGCTAGTGGAATTGGATTAGGAGGTGTGTTATTACAAGATGGCAAACCTGTTGCATACTTTTCTGAAAAATTGAGTGGGCCTAGTCTGAATTATTCTACTTATGATAAAGAATTATATGCTCTTGTTCGGACTTTAGAAACATGGCAACATTATTTATGGCCCAAAGAATTTGTTATACATTCTGATCATGAATCTTTGAAACATATTAAAAGTCAAGCTAAACTGAATCGTAGACATGGTAAATGGGTTGAATTCATTGAGACTTTCCCTTATGTCATTAAACACAAGAAGGGAAAAGAAAATGTTATTGCTGAAGCATTGTCTCGTCGCTATACTATGCTTTCACAACTTGACTTCAAAATATTTGGTTTGGAGACCATCAAAGATCAATATGTGCATGATGCTGATTTTAAAGATGTAATGCAGAATTGTAAAGAAGGAAGAATGTGGAACAAGTTTGTCGTTAACGATGGATTTGTGTTTCGTGCTAACAAGCTATGCATTCCAGCTAGCTCCGTTCGTCTTTTGTTGTTGCAGGAGGCGCATGGAGGAGGATTAATGGGACACTTTGGCGTGAAGAAGACGGAGGACGTACTTGCTACACATTTCTTTTGGCCAAAGATGAGACGAGATGTTGAGCGTTTTATTGCTCGATGCACTACATGTCAAAAAGCTAAGTCACGACTCAATCCTCATGGTTTATATATGCCTTTGCCTGTACCTAGTGTTCCTTGGGAGGATATATCTATGGACTTTGTTTTAGGTTTACCTCGAACAAAGAAGGGGAGGGATAGCATATTGGATGTCGTGGATAGATTCTCGAAAATGGCACACTTTATACCATGTCATAAAAGCGATGATGCTGTTAATGTTGCTGATTTGTTCTTTCGTGAAATTATTCGCTTGCATGGTGTGCCAAATACTATTGTTTCAGATCGTGATACTAAATTTCTTAGCCACTTTTGGAGATGTTTATGGGCTGAGTTGGGGACTAAACTGCTTTTTAGTACTACTTGTCACCCCCAAACTGATGGACAAACTGAAGTAGTCAATAGAACGTTGTCTACTATGCTTAGGGCTGTTTTGAAGAATAATAAGAAAATGTGGGAGGAATGCTTGCCTCATATTGAATTTGCTTATAATCGTTCATTGCATTCTACTACTAAGATGTGCCCTTTTGAAGTTGTGTATGGTTTCCTACCTCGTGCACCTATTGATTTGTTGCCTCTTCCATCTTCGGAGAAGGTTAATTTTGATGCTAAACAACATGCTGAATTGATTTTAAAAATGCATGAGTTAACTAAGGAAAACATTGAGCGTATGAATGCTAAATATAAACTTGCTGGAGATAAGGGTAGAAAACATGTTGTGTTTGCGCCTGGAGATCTTGTTTGGTTACATTTGCGTAAGGATAGATTTCCTGATTTGCGCAAATCAAAGTTAATGCCACGTGCTGATGGTCCCTTTAAGGTGTTAGAGAAAATAAATGATAATGCATATAAACTTGAGCTGCCTGCAGATTTTGGGGTTAGTCCCACTTTTAACATTGCAGATTTGAAGCCTTATTTGGGTGAGGAAGATGAACTTCCGTCGAGGACGACTTCATTTCAAGAAGGGGAGGATGATGAGGACATCAATACAATTGTTACACCCACAGCCCCTGCTGCTATACATACTGGACCAATTACTAGAGCTCGTGCACGCCAACTAAATTACCAGGTACTTTCGTTTCTTGGTAATGATTCTAATGTTCATGAGAATATGATGCTGCCTAAATTGGATACATTTGTTTTGCTTACAAATGAAGGGCCTAGCTTGGAGAAGGATGAAAATTGGAGCAAGAACAAGCATGGAGATGATGGCATGCGCAAGGGAAACAAGAACGGAGTTACAAGTGATGATTTCAGGACTTTGAAGCCACCATAATGGGTGCATGAAGCCTTGGACGAAATATACAAGACGCCACTTCATAAATTTCGTCCCGAGGCTATTTTAGGTGCTGTGTCACCTTATTATTGGGCCAGGCCCATGTAAATTCGAAATACATAAGTATAGGCTATTTTTAGAGTCCGTATGTGTGGGGAAACAAGAGATAGGGTTGATTTCGGACCCCTCCACCAAGGGCCACGAAATTCTCCCCCTCTTCCTCCATATATACAGCCCTTAGGGCATCGTTTAGACTTTGGGTTTTGTTTAGATTAAAAGTTCGCCATAGCTGCAACTTCGCGTACTTCGTTTGTGTTCAACGACCAGACAAAGGCGTCACAGAACCCCACCTTGATCAATAAAGCTTTCATCTTATATTCGCAATATCCAGATTGCAATCTTAGTTTCTTGCTTGTTCTTCGTTTGCTCGCAGGAAACAGACCCTCGTGGTCAGGTTGATCGTGCTCCAGCGTGGTCAATAACCTCTCGGAGTTGGTTTAGCGATTGCTAAGGCGCGACGTCCTCGCACGTTCGTAGTCGGATCGTCAAAGTCGACTTCCACCAAAGCGAAATCCATCATCTCATCGAAAGACGGGACACCTTTGCCTCTATCAGCTGCCGCTTGTGCGGTGGCCGCCGGCAACCTCGCCCCACACTGGGCGGGATGCGCCCCTGCGCCCATCCCTGGCCGGCGACGTGCCCCGCCGTGGCCGCCCGTGTACACGCCCGCGTGCCCCTGCGCGTGCACCCGAACGGGGCACCCCCGTAACCCGTCGCCCGCGCCCTGTTTGGCCTCTGGGCCAATGACAAACAGGGACCACGCCCCTGAGGAAACAAAAAAAACGAAATAAAAATAAATATATAAATAAGAAATTAATTAATAATTAATTAATTAATGATTAAAATAATTAATGGATTAATTAAGTTAATTAATCATGTTTAATTAATCTAATTAAGTAGTTAGTTTTATTAAACCCTAATTAGACTAATCAATCAATGACATGCGGGACCCACACGTCAGATTGACCCAGTCAACTCCCTGTTGACTGCTGACGTCATGCTGACGTCATGATGACGTCAGCGTGCACTATTCTGGATAATGTTGCATTAAAATAATTAAATAAATCTTGAAAATGATTTAAATCTTTTAAAATTAATAGAAAATAAACCGTAGCTCAGATGAAAATAATTTCAACATGAAAGTTGCTCAGAACGACGTGACGATTCCGGATACGCAGTCCGCTCGTCCGCCACACACCCCTAACCTATCGAACTCGCAACTTTTCCCCTCCGGTTCATCTGTCCGAAAAGGCGAAACACCGGGAATACTTTCCCGGATGTTTCCCCCCTTCGTCGGTATCACCAACTACCGCGATTGGGCGCACCTAGCATCGTTACTTGTCATGTCATGCATCGATATGCATTTGTTTGCATTGTATTCATTGTTTCTTCCCCCTTTTTCTCTCCCGTAGACTACGAGACCGACGCCGCTGCTACCCAGTACGTCTACGGTGTTGACCACCCCTCTCTCTTGCCAGAGCAACCAGGCAAGCCCCCCCCTTGATCACCAGATATCGCCTATTCTACTCTATACTGCTTGCATTAGAGTAGTGTAGCATGTTACTGCTTTCGTTAATCCTATTCTGATGCATAGCCTGACATTGTCGCTACATCTGTTGATACCTTACCTGCAATCCTAAATGCTTAGTATAGGATGCTAGTTTATCATCATTGGCCCTACATTCTTGTCAGTCTGCCTTGCTATACTATCGGGCCGTGATCACTTGGGAGGTGATCACGGGTATATACTATACATACATACATACTATACAGATGGTGACTAAAGTCGGGTCAGCTCATTGAGTACCCGCAAGTGATTCTGGCGAGGGGGCTGAAAGGACAGGTGGCTCCATCCCGGTAGAGGTGGGCCTGGGTTCCCGACGGCCCTCGACTGTTACTTTGTGGCGGAGCAACAGGGCAGGTTGAGACCACCTAGGAGACAGGTGGGCCTGGCCCTGTTCGGCGTTCGCGGATACTTAACACGCTTAACGAGATCTTGGTATTTGATCTGAGTCGGCTACGAGCCTATACGCAGTAACCATCTACGTGGGAGTAGTTATGGGTATCCCGACGTCGTGGTATCAGCCGAAGCACTTCAGACGTCAGCGACGGAGCGGCGCGCGCCGAATTGGACTGGAACACCACTAGGCTAGGTCTGCTTTCGGCCGCCCTCGCAACGTGCAGGTGTGCTATGGGCGATGGGCCCAAACCCCTGTGCGCTTAGGTTTAGACCGGCGTGCTGACCTCTTTGTTGTGCCTAGGTGGGGCTGCGACGTGTTGATCTTCCGAGGCCGGGCATGACCCAGGAAAGTGTGTCCGGCCAAATGGGATCGAGCGTGTTGGGTTATGTGGTGCACCCCTGCAGGGAAGTAAATCTATTCGAATAGCCGTGATCTTCGGTAACAGGACGACTTGGAGTTGTACCTTGACCTTATGACAACTAGAACCGGATACTTAATAAAACACACCCTTCCAAGTGCCAGATACAACCGGTGGTCGCTCTCCCTCAGGGATGCGAGGGGAGGATCGCCGGGTAGGATATGCTATGCGATGCTACTTGGAGGACTTCGACCTACCCTCTTCTGCCTGTTGCAAGACGAAGGTGACCAGAAGCATAGTCTTCGATAAGACTAGCTATCCCCCTCTTATTCTGGCATTCTGCAGTTCAGTCCACTGATATGGCCCTTTACACATATACCCATGCATATGTAGGGTAGTTCCTTGCTTGCGAGTACTTTGGATGAGTACTCACGGTTGCTTTCTCCCCCCTTTTTCCCCTTTCCTTTCTTTCTGGTTGTCGCAACCAGATGCTGGAGTCCAGGAGCCAGACGCCACCGTCGACGACGTCTACTACCCCGGAGGTGCCTACTACTACGTGCAGGCCGCTGACGACGTCCAGGAGTAGTTTAGGAGGATCCCAAGCAGGAGGCCTGCGCCTCTTTCGATCTGTATCCCAGTTTGTGCTAGCCTTCTTAAGGCAAACTTGTTTAACTTATGTCTGTACTCAGATATTGTTGCTTCCGCTGACTCGTCTATGATCGAGCACTTGTATTCGAGCCCTCGAGGCCCCTGGCTTGTATTATGATGCTTGTATGACTTATTTTATTTGTAGAGTTGTGTTGTGATATCTTCCCGTGAGTCCCTGATCTTGATCGTACACATTTGCGTGCATGATTAGTGTATGATTGAATCGGGGGCGTCACACGTGCCTTCCTCTTTGCCTCCTACTGTCACTAACATTTTGCAGGTGTTCGCTGATGTCTTTCCACAAGACGTGCCACCGGGATTACCGCCTATTCGAGGGATTGAGCATCAAATTGACTTAATTCCCGGTGCTTCATTGCCAAACCGTGCACCATACCGTACCATTCCAGAGGAGATGAAGGAGATTATGCGTCAAGTACAAGAGCTTCTCGACAAAGGTTATATACGCGAATCCCTTAGTCCTTGTGTTGTTCCTATTATTCTAGTGCCGAAAAAGGATGGTACATCACGTATGTGTGTTGATTGTAGAGGCATTAATAATATTACTATTCGTTATCG
Source organism: Triticum aestivum (assembly GCF_018294505.1). Classification (NCBI taxonomy): domain Eukaryota; kingdom Viridiplantae; phylum Streptophyta; class Magnoliopsida; order Poales; family Poaceae; genus Triticum; species Triticum aestivum. The sequence goes on along the minus strand of NW_025228200.1, from coordinate 87,548 downwards.
TCATCCTATTCCTAGGCTAGATGATATGCTTGATGAGTTGAGTGGCTCTACAATATTCTCCAAAGTTGATTTGCGTAGTGGATACCATCAAATTCATATGAAATTGGGAGATGAATGGAAAACAACATTTAAAACTAAGTTTGGATTATATGAGTGGTTAGTCATGCCTTTTGGGTTAACTAATGCGCCTAGTACTTTCATGAGACTAATGAACGAAGTTTTACGTGCTTTCATTGGAAGATTTGTGGTAGTCTATTTTGATGATATACTGATTTATAGCAGATCTTTGGAAGAACATTTGGAACATTTACGTGCTGTTTTTATTGCTCTACGTGATGCACGTTTGTTTGGTAACCTTGGGAAGTGCACCTTTTGCACCGACCGAGTATCTTTTCTTGGCTATGTTGTTACTCCACAGGGAATTGAAGTTGACAAAGCCAAGATTGAAGCTATTGAGAGTTGGCCGCAGCCCAAAACGGTCACACAAGTGAGGAGTTTTCTTGGCCTCGCTGGATTCTATAGGCGTTTTGTGAGAGATTTCAGCACCATTGCTGCACCTCTCAACGAGCTTACAAAGAAGGATGTGCCTTTTGTTTGGGGTACCGCACAGGAAGAAGCCTTCACGGTATTGAAAGATAAGTTGACACATGCTCCTTTACTCCAACTTCCTGAATTTAATAAGACTTTTGAGCTTGAATGTGATGCTAGTGGAATTGGATTAGGAGGTGTGTTATTACAAGATGGCAAACCTGTTGCATACTTTTCTGAAAAATTGAGTGGGCCTAGTCTGAATTATTCTACTTATGATAAAGAATTATATGCTCTTGTTCGGACTTTAGAAACATGGCAACATTATTTATGGCCCAAAGAATTTGTTATACATTCTGATCATGAATCTTTGAAACATATTAAAAGTCAAGCTAAACTGAATCGTAGACATGCTAAATGGGTTGAATTCATTGAGACTTTCCCTTATGTCATTAAACACAAGAAGGGAAAAGAAAATGTTATTGCTGATGCATTGTCTCGCCGCTATACTATGCTTTCACAACTTGACTTCAAAATATTTGGTTTGGAGACCATCAAAGATCAATATGTGCATGATGCTGATTATAAAGATGTAATGCAGAATTGTAAAGAAGGAAGAATGTGGAACAAGTTTCTCGTTAACGATGGATTTGTGTTTCGTGCTAACAAGCTATGCATTCCAGCTAGCTCCGTTCGTCTTTTGTTGTTGCAGGAGGCGCATGGAGGAGGATTAATGGGACACTTTGGCGTGAAGAAGACGGAGGACGTACTTGCTACACATTTCTTTTGGCCAAAGATGAGACGGGATGTTGAGCGTTTTATTGCTCGATGCACTACATGTCAAAAAGCTAAGTCACGACTCAATCCTCATGGTTTATATATGCCTTTGCCTGTACCTAGTGTTCCTTGGGAGGATATATCTATGGACTTTGTTTTAGGTTTACCTCGAACAAAGAAGGGGAGGGATAGCATATTTGTTGTCGTGGATAGATTCTCGAAAATGGCACACTTTATACCATGTCATAAAAGCGATGATGCTGTTAATGTTGCTGATTTGTTCTTTCGTGAAATTATTCGCTTGCATGGTGTGCCAAATACTATTGTTTCAGATCGTGATACTAAATTTCTTAGCCACTTTTGGAGATGTTTATGGGCTGAGTTGGGGACTAAACTGCTTTTTAGTACTACTTGTCACCCCCAAACTGATGGACAAACTGAAGTAGTCAATAGAACGTTGTCTACTATGCTTAGGGCTGTTTTGAAGAATAATAAGAAAATGTGGGAGGAATGCTTGCCTCATATTGAATTTGCTTATAATCGTTCATTGCATTCTACTACTAAGATGTGCCCTTTTGAAGTTGTGTATGGTTTCCTACCTCGTGCACCTATTGATTTGTTGCCTCTTCCATCTTCGGAGAAGGTTAATTTTGATGCTAAACAACGTGCTGAATTGATTTTAAAAATGCATGAGTTAACTAAGGAAAACATTGAGCGTATGAATGCTAAATATAAACTTGCTGGAGATAAGGGTAGAAAACATGTTGTGTTTGCACCTGGAGATCTTGTTTGGTTACATTTGCGTAAGGATAGATTTCCTGATTTGCGCAAATCAAAGCTAATGCCACGTGCTGATGGTCCCTTTAAGGTGTTTGATGAGGACATCAATACAATTGTTACACCCACAGCCCCTGCTGCTATACATACTGGACCAATTACTAGAGCTCGTGCACGCCAACTAAATTACCAGGTACTTTCGTTTCTTGGTAATGATTCTAATGTTCATGAGAATATGATGCTGCCTAAATTGGATACATTTGTTTTGCTTACAAATGAAGGGCCTAGCTTGGAGAAGGATGAACATTGGAGCAAGAACAAGCATGGAGATGATGGCATGCGCAAGGGAAACAAGAACGGAGTTACAAGTGATGATTTCAGGACTTTGAAGCCACCATAATGGGTGCATGAAGCCTTGGACGAAATATACAAGACGCCACTTCATAAATTTCGTCCCGAGGCTATTTTAGGTGCTGCGTCACCTTATTATTGGGCCAGGCCCATGTAATTTCGAAATACATAAGTATAGGCTATTTTTAGAGTCCATATGTGTGGGGAAACAAGAGATAGGGTTGATTTCGGACCCCTCCACCAAGGGCCACGAAATTCTCCCCCTCTTCCTCCATATATACAGCCCTTAGGGCATCGTTTAGACTTTGGGTTTTGTTTAGATTAAAAGTTCGCCATAGCTGCAACTTCGCGTACTTCGTTTGTGTTCAACGACCAGACAAAGGCGTCACAGAACCCCACCTTGATCAATAAAGCTTTCATCTTATATTCGCAATATCCAGATTGCAATCTTAGTTTCTTGCTTGTTCTTCGTTTGCTCGCAGGAAACAGACCCTCGTGGTCAGGTTGATCGTGCTCCGGCGTGGTCAATAACCTCTCGGAGTTGGTTTAGCGATTGCTAAGGCGCGACGTCCTTGCACGTTCGTAGTCGGATCGTCAAAGTCGACTTCCACCAAAGCGATATCCATCATCTCATCGAAAGACGGGACACCTCCGCCTCTATCACCTTTACTCCAACTTCCTGATTTTAACAAGACTTTTGAGCTTGAATGTGATGCTAGTGGAATTGGATTAGGAGGTGTGTTATTACAAGATGGCAAACCTGTTGCATACTTTTCTGAAAAATTGAGTGGGCCTAGTCTGAATTATTCTACTTATGATAAAGAATTATATGCTCTTGTTCGGACTTTAGAAACATGGCAACATTATTTATGGCCCAAAGAATTTGTTATACATTCTGATCATGAATCTTTGAAACATATTAAAAGTCAAGCTAAACTGAATCGTAGACATGCTAAATGGGTTGAATTCATTGAGACTTTCCCTTATGTCATTAAACACAAGAAGGGAAAAGAAAATGTTATTGCTGATGCATTGTCTCGTCGCTATACTATGCTTTCACAACTTGACTTCAAAATATTTGGTTTGGAGACCATCAAAGATCAATATGTGCATGATGCTGATTTTAAAGATGTAATGCAGAATTGTAAAGAAGGAAGAATGTGGAACAAGTTTGTCGTTAACGATGGATTTGTGTTTCGTGCTAACAAGCTATGCATTCCAGCTAGCTCCGTTCGTCTTTTGTTGTTGCAGGAAGCGCATGGAGGAGGATTAATGGGACATTTTGGCGTGAAGAATACGGAGGACGTACTTGCTACACATTTCTTTTGGCCAAAGATGAGACGGGATGTTGAGCGTTTTATTGCTCGATGCACTACATGTCAAAAAGCTAAGTCACGACTCAATCCTCAGGGTTTATATATGCCTTTGCCTGTACCTAGTGTTCCTTGGGAGGATATATCTATGGACTTTGTTTTAGGTTTACCTCGAACAAAGAAGAGGAGGGATAGCATATTTGTTGTCGTGGATAGATTCTCGAAAATGGCACACTTTATACCATGTCATAAAAGTGATGATGCTGTTAATGTTGCTGATTTGTTCTTTCGTGAAATTATTCGCTTGCATGGTGTGCCAAATACTATTGTTTTAGATCGTGATACTAAATTTCTTAGCCACTTTTGGAGATGTTTATGGGCTAAGTTGGGGACTAAACTGCTTTTTAGTACTACTTGTCACCCCGAAACTGATGGACAAACTAAAGTAGTCAATAGAACATTGTCTACTATGCTTAGGGCTGTTTTGAAGAATAATAAGAAAATGTGGGAGGAATGCTTGCCTCATATTGAATTTGCTTATAATCGTTCATTGCATTCTACTACTAAGATGTGCCCTTTTGAAGTTGTGTATGGTTTCCTACCTCGTGCACCTATTGATTTGTTGCCTCTTCCATCTTCGAAGAAGGTTAATTTTGATGCTAAACAATGTGCTGAATTGATTTTAAAAATGCATGAGTTAACTAAGGAAAACATTGAGCGTATGAATGCTAAATATAAACTTGCTGGAGATAAGGGTAGAAAACATGTTGTGTTTGCACCTGGAGATCTTGTTTGGTTACATTTGCGTAAGGATAGATTTCCTGATTTGCGCAAATCGAAGCTAATGCCACGTGCTGATGGTCCCTTTAAGGTGTTAGAGAAAATAAATGATAATGCATATAAACTTGAGCTGCCTGCAGATTTTGGGGTTAGTCCCACTTTTAACATTGCAGATTTGAAGCCTTATTTGGGTGAGGAAGATGGACTTCCGTCGAGGACGACTTCATTTCAAGAAGGGGAGGATGATGAGGACATCAATACAATTGTTACACCCACAGTCCCTGCTGCTATACATACTGGACCAATTACTAGAGCTCGTGCACGCCAACTAAATTACCAGGTACTTTCGTTTCTTGGTAATGATTCTAATGTTCATGAGAATATGATGCTGCCTAAATTGGATACATTTGTTTTGCTTACAAATGAAGGGCCTAGCTTGGAGAAGGATGAACATTGGAGCAAGAACAAGCATGGAGATGATGGCATGCGCAAGGGGAACAAGAACGGAGTTACAAGTGATGATTTCAGGACTTTGAAGCCACCATAATGGGTGCATGAAGCCTTGGACGAAATATACAAGATGCCACTTCATAAATTTCGTCCTGAGGCTATTTTAGGTGCTGCGTCACCTTATTATTGGGCCAGGCCCATGTAATTTCGAAATACATAAGTATAGGCTATTTTTAGAGTCCGTATGTGTGGGGAAACAAGAGATAGGGTTGATTTCGGACTCCTCCACCAAGGGCCACGAAATTCCCCCCTCTTCCTCCATATATAGAGCCCTTAGGATATCGTTTAGACTTTGGGTTTTGTTTAGATTAAAAGTTCGCCATAGCTGCAACTTCGCGTACTTCGTTTGTGTTCAACGACCAGACAAAGGCGTCACAGAACCCCACCTTGATCAATAAAGCTTTCATCTTATATTCGCAATATCCAGATTGCAATCTTAGTTTCTTGCTTGTTCTTCGTTTGCTCGCAGGAAACAGACCCTCGTGGTCAGGTTGATCGTGCTCCGGCGTGGTCAATAACCTCTCGGAGTTGGTTTAGCGATTGCTAAGGCGCGACGTCCTCGCACGTTCGTAGTCGGATCGTCAAAGTCGACTTCCACCAAAGCGAAATCCACCATCTCATCGAAAGACGGGACACCTTCGCCTCTATCATGCCCTAAGGGCTGTATATATGGAGGAAGAGGGGGGAATGTTTTGGCCCTTGGTGGAGGGGTCCGAAATCAACCCTATCTCTTGTTTCCCCACACATACGGACTCTAAAAATAGCCTATACTTATGTATTTCGAAATTACATGGGCCTGGCCCAATAATAAGGTGACGCAGCACCTAAAATAGCCTCGGGAGGAAATTTAGGAAGTGGCATCTTGTATATTTCGTCCAAGGCTTCATGCACCCATTATGGTGGCTTCAAAGTCCTGAAATCATCACTTGTAACTCCGTTCTTGTTCCCCTTGCGCATGCCATCATCTCCATGCTTGTTCTTGCTCCAATGTTCATCCTTCTCCAAGCTAGGCCCTTCATTTGTAAGCAAAACAAATGTATCCAATTTAGGCAGCATCATATTCTCATGAACATTAGAATCATTACCAAGAAACGAAAGTACCTGGTAATTTAGTTGGCGTGCACGAGCTCTAGTAATTGGTCCAGTATGTATAGCAGCAGGGGCTGTGGGTGTAACAATTGTATTGATATCCTCATCATCCTCCCCTTCTTGAAATGAAGTCGTCCTCGACGGAAGTTCATCTTCCTGATAGAGGCGAGGGTGTCCCGATCTTTCGATGAGATGATAACTATCGATTTGGTGGAGACGACTTTGATGATCCAACTACAAACGTGCACGACGTTGCGCCTTAGCAATCGCTAAACCAATCTCCTGAGGTTACTGACGATGCCGGAAGCATGGTCAGCCTGACCACGAAGGTCTATTCCTGCAAGCAATCGAAGAACGAGCAAGAATATGATAAAGCAATCTGAATATTGCAAATATATATGAGGTATTGATAATGGTGGGGATCCGTAAGCGGTCTTGGTCTGGTCGTTGGACACAAACGAAGTACACGAAGTTGCAATGGCTAACTTTTAACTATACAAATCCCAAAGTCTAAACGATGCCCTAAGGGCTGTATATATGGAGGAAGAGGGGGGAATTTCGTGGCCCTTGGTGGAGGGGTCCGAAATCAACCCTATCTCTTGTTTCCCCACACATACGGACTCTAAAAATAGCCTATACTTATGTATTTCGAAATTACATGGGCCTGGCCCAATAATAAGGTGACGCAACACCTAAAATAGCCTCGGGACGAAATTTATGAAGTGGCATCTTGTATATTTCGTCCAAGGCTTCATGCACCCATTATGGTGGCTTCAAAGTCCTGAAATCATCACTTGTAACTCCGTTATTGTTCCCCTTGCGCATGCCATCATCTCCATGCTTGTTCTTGCTCCAATGTTCATCCTTCTCCAAGCTAGGCCCTTCATTTGTAAGCAAAACAAATGTATCCAATTTAGGCAGCATCATATTCTCATGAACATTAGAATCATTACCAAGAAACGAAAGTACCTGGTAATTTAGTTGGCGTGCACGAGCTCTAGTAATTGGTCCAGTATGTATAGCAGCAGGGGCTGTGGGTGTAACAATTGTATTGATGTCCTCATCACTTCCTCACCCAAATAAGGCTTCAAATCTGCAATGTTAAAAGTGGGACTAACCCCAAAATCTGCAGGCAGCTCAAGTTTATATGCATTATCATTTATTTTCTCTAACACCTTAAAGGGACCATCAGCACGTGGCATTAGCTTTGATTTGCGCAAATCAGGAAATCTATCCTTACGCAAATGTAACCAAACAAGATCTCCAGGTGCAAACACAACATGTTTTCTACCCTTATCTCCAGCAAGTTTATATTTAGCATTCATACGCTCAATGTTTTCCTTAGTTAACTCATGCATTTTTAAAATCAATTCAGCACGTTGTTTAGCATCAAAATTAACCTTCTCCGAAGATGGAAGAGGCAACAAATCAATAGGTGCACGAGGTAGGAAACCATACACAACTTCAAAAGGGCACATCTTAGTAGTAGAATGCAATGAACGATTATAAGCAAATTCAATATGAGGCAAGCATTCCTCCCACATTTTCTTATTATTCTTCAAAACAGCCCTAAGCATAGTAGACAACGTTCTATTGACTACTTCAGTTTGTCCATCAGTTTGGGGGTGACAAGTAGTACTAAAAAGCAGTTTAGTCCCCAACTTAGCCCATAAACATCTCCAAAAGTGGCTAAGAAATTTAGTATCACGATCTGAAACAATAGTATTTGGCACACCATGATGAGGACATCAATACAATTGTTACACCCACAGCCCCTGCTGCTATACATACTGGACCAATTACTAGAGCTCGTGCACGCCAACTAAATTACCAGGTACTTTCGTTTCTTGGTAATGATTCTAATGTTCATGAGAATATGATGCTGCCTAAATTGGATACATTTGTTTTGCTTACAAATGAAGGGCCTAGCTTGGAGAAGGATGAACATTGGAGCAAGAACAAGCATGGAGATGATGGCATGCGCAAGGGGAACAAGAACGGAGTTACAAGTGATGATTTCAGGACTTTGAAGCCACCATAATGGGTGCATGAAGCCTTGGACGAAATATACAAGATGCCACTTCATAAATTTCGTCCCGAGGCTATTTTAGGTGCTGCGTCACCTTATTATTGGGCCAGGCCCATGTAATTTCGAAATACATAAGTATAGGCTATTTTTAGAGTCCGTATGTGTGGGGAAACAAGAGATAGGGTTGATTTCGGACCCCTCCACCAAGGGCCACGAAATTTCCCCCTCTTCCTCCATATATACAGCCCTTAGGGCATCGTTTAGACTTTGGGTTTTGTTTAGATTAAAAGTTCGCCATAGCTGCAACTTCGCGTACTTCGTTTGTGTTCAACGACCAGACAAAGGCGTCACAGAACCCCACCTTGATCAATAAACCTTTCATCTTATATTCGCAATATCCAGATTGCAATCTTAGTTTCTTGCTTGTTCTTCGTTTGCTCGCAGGAAACAGACCCTCGTGGTCAGGTTGATCGTGCTCCGGCGTGGTCAATAACCTCTCGGAGTTGGTTTAGCGATTGCTAAGGCGCGACGTCCTCGCACGTTCGTAGTCGGATCGTCAAAGTCGACTTCCACCAAAGCGATATCCATCATCTCATCGAAAGACGGGACACCTTTGCCTCTATCACTTTGTTTTAGGTTTACCTCGAACAAAGAAGGGGAGGGATAGCATATTTGTTGTCGTGGATAGATTCTCGAAAATGGCACACTTTATACCATGTCATAAAAGCGATGATGCTGTTAATGTTGCTGATTTGTTCTTTCGTGAAATTATTCGCTTGCATGGTGTGCCAAATACTATTGTTTCAGATCGTGATACTAAATTTCTTAGCCACTTTTGGAGATGTTTATGGGCTAAGTTGGGGACTAAACTGCTTTTTAGTACTACTTGTCACCCCCAAACTGATGGACAAACTGAAGTAGTCAATATAACGTTGTCTACTATGCTTAGGGCTGTTTTGAAGAATAATAAGAAAATGTGGGAGGAATGCTTGCCTCATATTGAATTTGCTTATAATCGTTCATTGCATTCTACTACTAAGATGTGCCCTTTTGAAGTTGTGTATGGTTTCCTACCTCGTGCACCTATTGATTTGTTGCCTCTTCCATCTTCGGAGAAGGTTAATTTTGATGCTAAACAACATGCTGAATTGATTTTAAAAATGCATGAGTTAACTCAGGAAAACATTGAGCGTATGAATGCTAAATATAAATGATATAGGCAAAGGTGTCCCGTCTTTCGATGAGATGATGGATATCGCTTTGGTGGAAGACGACTTTGACGATCCGACTACGAACGTGCGAGGACGTCGCGCCTTAGCAATCGCTAAACCAACTCTGAGAGGTTATTGACCACGCCGGAGCACGATCAACCTGACCACGAGGGTCTGTTTCCTGCGAGCAAACGAAGAACAAGCAAGAAACTAAGATTGCAATCTGGATATTGCGAATATAAGATGAAAGCTTTATTGATCAAGGTGGGGTTCTGTGACGCCTTTGTCTGGTCGTTGAACACAAACGAAGTACGCAAAGTTGCAGCTATGGCGAACTTTTAATCTAAACAAAACCCAGAGTCTAAACGGTGCCCTAAGGGCTGTATATATGGAGGAAGAGAGGGGGAATTTCGTGGCCCTTGGTGGAGGGGTCCGAAATCAACCCTATCTCTTGTTTCCCCACACATATGGACTCTAAAAATAGCCTATACTTATGTATTTCGGAATTACATGAGCCTATAAAAAGGTGACGCGGCACCTATAATAGCCTCGGGATGAAATTTATGAAATGGCATCTTGTATATTTCGTCCAAGGCTTCATGCACCCATTATGGTGGCTTCAAAGTCCTGAAATCATCACTTGTAACTCCGTTCTTGTTCCCCTTGCGCATGGCATCATCTCCATGCTTGTTCTTGCTCCAATGTTCATCCTTCTCCAAGCTAGGCCCTTCATTTGTAAGCAAAACAAATGTATCCAATTTAGGCAGCATCATATTCTCATGAACATTAGAATCATTACCAAGAAACGAAAGTACCTGATAATTTAATTGGCGTGCGCGAGCTCTAGTAATTGGTCCCGTATATGTAGCAGTAGGGGCTGTGGGTGTAACAATGGTATTGATGTCCTCATCATCCTCCCCTTCTTGAAATGAAGTCGTCCTCGACGAAAACTCATCTTCCTCACCCAAATAAGGCTTCAAATCTGCAATGTTAAAAGTGGGACTAACCCCAAAATCTGCAGGCAGCTCAAGTTTATATGCATTATCATTTATTTTCTCTAACACCTTAAAGGGACCATCAGCACGTGGCATTAGCTTTGATTTGTGCAAATCAGGAAATCTATCCTTACGCAAATGTAACCAAACAAGATCTCCAGGTGCAAACACAACATGTTTTCTACCCTTATCTCCAGCAAGTTTATATTTAGCATTCATACGCTCAATGTTTTCCTTAGTTAACTCATGCATTTTTAAAATCAATTCAGCACGTTCTTTAGCATCAAAATTAACCTTCTCCGAAGATGGAAGAGGCAACAAATCAATAGGTGCACGAGGTAGGAAACCATACACAACTTCAAAAGGGCACATCTTAGTAGTAGAATGCAATGAACGATTATAAGCAAATTCAATATGAGGCAAGCATTCCTCCCACATTTTCTTATTATTCTTCAAAACAGCCCTAAGCATAGTAGACAACGTTCTATTGACTACTTCAGTTTGTCCATCAGTTTGGGGGTGACAAGTAGTACTAAAAAGCAGTTTAGTCCCCAACTCAGCCCATAAACATCTCCAAAAGTGGCTAAGAAATTTAGTATCACGATCTGAAACAATAGTATTTGGCACACCATGCAAGCGAATAATTTCACGAAAGAACAAATCAGCAACATTAACAGCATCATCGCTTTTATGACATGGTATAAAGTGTGCCATTTTCGAGAATCTATCCACGACATCCAATATGCTATCCCTCCCCTTCTTTGTTCGAGGTAAACCTAAAACAAAGTCCATAGATATATCCTCCCAAGGAACACTAGGTACAGGCAAAGGCATATATAAACCATGAGGATTGAGTCGTGACTTAGCTTTTTGACATGTAGTGCATCGAGCAATAAAACGCTCAACATCTCGTCTCATCTTTGGCCAAAAGAAATGTGTAGCAAGTACGTCCTCCGTCTTCTTCACGCCAAAGTGTCCCATTAATCCTCCTCCATGCGCCTCCTGCAACAACAAAAGACGAACGGAGCTAGCTGGAATGCATAGCTTGTTAGCACGAAACACAAATCCATCGTTAACGACAAACTTGTTCCACATTCTTCCTTCTTTACAATTCTGCATTACATCTTTAAAATCAGCATCATGCACATATTGATCTTTGATGGTCTCCAAACCAAATATTTTGAAGTCAAGTTGTGAAAGCATAGTATAGCGACGAGACAATGCTTCAGCAATAACATTTTCTTTTCCCTTCTTGTGTTTAATGACATAAGGGAAAGTCTCAATGAATTCAACCCATTTACCATGTCTACGATTCAGTTTAGCTTGACTTTTAATATGTTTCAAAGATTCATGATCAGAATGTATAACAAATTCTTTGGGCCATAAATAATGTTGCCATGTTTCTAAAGTCCGAACAAGAGCATATAATTCTTTATCATAAGTAGAATAATTCAGACTAGGCCCACTCAATTTTTCAGAAAAGTATGCAACAGGTTTGCCATCTTGTAATAACACACCTCCTAATCCAATTCCACTAGCATCACATTCAAGCTCAAAAGTCTTATTAAATTCAGGAAGTTGGAGTAAAGGAGCATGTGTCAACTTATCTTTCAATACCGTGAAGGCTTCTTCCTGTGCGGTACCCCAAACAAAAGGCACATCCTTCTTTGTAAGCTCGTTGAGAGGTGCAGCAATGGTGCCGAAATCTCTCACAAAACGCCTATAGAATCCAGCGAGGCCAAGAAAACTCCTCACTTGTGTGACCGTTTTGGGCTGCGGCCAACTCTCAATAGCTTCAATCTTGGCTTTGTCAACTTCAATTCCCTGTGGAGTAACAACATAGCCAAGAAAAGATACTCGGTCGGTGCAAAAGGTGCACTTCCCAAGGTTACCAAACAAACGTGCATCACGTAGAGCAATAAAAACAGCACGTAAATGTTCCAAATATTCTTCCAAAGATCTGCTATAAATCAGTATATCATCAAAATAGACTACCACAAATCGTCCAATGAAAGCACGTAAAACTTCGTTCATTAGTCTCATGAAAGTACTAGGCGCATTAGTTAACCCAAAAGGCATGACTAACCACTCATATAATCCAAACTTAGTTTTAAATGCTGTTTTCCATTCATCTCCCAATTTCATACGAATGTGATGGTATCCACTACGCAAATCAACTTTGGAGAATATTGTAGAGCCACTCAATTCATCAAGCATATCATCTAGCCTAGGAATAGGATGACGATAACGAATAGTAATATTATTAATGCCTCTACAATCAACACACATACGTGATGTACCATCCTTTTTCGGCACTAGAATAATAGGAACAGCACAAGGACTAAGGGATTCGCGTATATAACCTTTGTCGAGAAGCTCTTGTACTTGACGCATAATCTCCTTCGTCTCCTCTAGATTGGTACGGTATGGTGCACGGTTTGGCAGTGAAGCACCGGGAATTAAGTCAATCTGATGCTCAATCCCTCGAATAGGCGGTAATCCCGGTGGCACGTCTTGTGGAAAGACGTCAGCGAACTCCTGCAAAATGTTAGTGACAGTAGGAGGCAAAGAGGAAGGCACGTCCTCGAATGAAAATAATGCCTCTTTGCACACAAAAGCATAGCAACCAGATTTGCTGAAATCTAGCTCATCAATATCAGATTTGGTGGCAAATAAACATGCACTTTTCAATTTAATTTCAGAAGCAACACTAGATGGTTTATTATTAGGCTTCATTTGTTGCTCAAATTCTTTTGCCACAATCTGATTTTCACTCTTATTCGTCTCCTGTTTTGCTTTATTAGCTCTATTAATATCATCTTTCAAAATGGAATCAGGAGTCATAGGGAGCAAAGTAATATTTTTATCCTTGTGAACAAGAGTATAGTGATTGTTTCTACCATGGTGTACAGAATTTTTATCAAATTGCCATGGTCTACCAAGTAATAAGGAACATGCTTGCATAGGTACCACATCACAATCAACATAATCATCATATGTAGAGATACTAAAATGCACACGAACAGTACGTGTTACCTTAACCTTGCCGCTGTTGTTGAACCATTGGATGTAGTAAGGATGTGGATGTGGTCTTGTTGTGAGAGAAAGCTTCTCCACCATCTCCATGCTAGCCAAGTTGTTGCAGCTCCCTCCGTCTATGATGACGCGCACAGAACGTTCCTTCACAACTCCCTTGGTATGGAACAAATTGTGCCTCTGATTTTGCTCAGCTTGTGTGACCTGCACACTCAAAACACGTTGAGCAACTAAACATTCATACCTGTCAGTGTCTTCAGGAGCCATGTATTGCGTCTCATGATCAGAATCATCTCCACCATGTTCTTCACGTGTAATAAGAGCCAAAGTCTCCTCATCATAGTCACTAGCGGACTCATATCCACCATCCGCGGTAGCAATCATCACACGTGGAGATTTGCATTCTCTCGCATAATGACCTCCTCCCTTACAACGGCGACAAATAATATCACTTGTGTGCCCTGTTGATGCCATGGAAGAAGAAGAACGCTGTGCAGGCCCCGCAGGTGCGCTCTTGGCAGATAATGGTGGTTGTGCCTGTTTTCTTGTATCACGGCTGGAGGTGGCACCGGATGGAGGTGCTGGTGCAGTTGAAGTAGAAGATGCACGTGGTGTCCATGATGAAGGTCGGCCTGCAGAAAAGTTAGTTCGCCCCAATGCTTGTCAATCCTGCACTTCACGTTCAGCTTTACAAGCAAGATGGAATAAACGAGTGATATTAGTATACTCCTTATAGTCTAGAATGGTCTGAATCTCTCTATTTAATCCACCCAGAAAACGTGCAAGCATAGCTTCATTCTCCTCAACAATACCACATCTAATCATGCCAGTTTGTAATTCCTGATAATATTCTTCTACAGAATTTTTCCCTTGTCTTAAACGCTGCAATTTTTGAAGCAATTCACATTGATAATATGGTGGAACCCAACGCGTACGCATAGCAGTTTTCAAAGCAACCCAAGTAGTTGGAATAGGATATAATCTACAATGTTCAGACCACCATACACATGCAAAACTAGTGAAAGCACAAACAGCAGCAGCAACTCGTCTCTCCTCAGGATATTGTAAACATGTAAATCGTTGTTCAGTTTCTAACTCCCAAGTAAGATATATATCAGGAACATATCTACCCTCAAATGGTGAAATATTCAATTTCAGTTTAGGAATATGGACATCATCTCGTACCTGAGGTGGTGGTGCAGGCCTACCATTACGAATATATACCTGAGGTCGACCTGCTGGTGGTGGTGCTGGTGGCTGCTCGTAGATCTGATTTTGATCAACCTCATCCTCATAATCGCCCGCATACTCATCATCCTCCTGGGTACCAGCAGGAGCAGTAGCAGGAGCCAAAGAAACACCAACAGCAGTAACAGCGGCACCAGAATTTTGTCCTGGCACAATAGGAACACGCTGTGCTCGTCCATACTGATTTGGAAGGGGGCGTAGTTGTTGTTGTTGCAGAGGTGCGACAGGTGCAGCCGGTGGTGGAAGACGCGCAAGCAGTTCATTAAATCTGTTATCGAGCTTTGTTTCGAACGTCTTCTCAAGGCCAGTGATCTTCTCCATGGCCTCTTCAAAATAGTTCAGCACATCTTGTACCTGTTCAGTCATCATTTGCTGAAACTTATCATGAAGCTCCTTGTTCGATAAGTTCTCCCAGTCAATCTCGTCGGCTTGTGATCCTGGCATGGTTAGCAGCAATAGAAACACACAAGAATATGATCCTACAGACTATGAACAAGTGGTGGTGGTGGGTGTCACAAATCCGTCAAGCAAATCTCAAATTCTTACCAGTTCTTACCTAGCAGCAGGCGGTGATCGGCAACCGTTGTAGTCAAAAACTCTCAAAGCTTGGATAGAGCGATTACCAGGGAGAGTCAAACGCACGACGTAGATGTATGTGGAGCTGGGAAGGCTTATAATATGGTAGCAAAAAGGGTCAGCAATAATCAATTCAGAGATGCAAAGTTGAATAAACGCTCAACGACGGTACTATGCTGGTCCTAGGCTAGACTGTGCTAGAGACGCGAGCCTAGAACACTAACAAAATCACGGCGCGGCACGTAAACAAGGGAAAAGCACACTCTGGAATTTTTTGTTTCGCTCTTTTTTTTTTACTGCCCGGACCCAAAAACTGGTAACGGGTCAAAAAAAACTTCCTATAATGGCACCTGTCTCCAAACACTCAGAAACACCTAAAAATAGGATAGCCAGAAATTTTTTCGAAAAATGCGTTTTCGAAAAATTTTGGGCCTAAACGGAGCGTGGCTACCCGACTCTTTTTTTTTGCGCTGCTTTTTTTTTTGACCAAATTTTTTTTTCCGAAACCTACTCCGGCAAGGAAACACGAATCGGAATCTAGATGGATCCCGAAAACAAACCTAATAAGCAAAGAACTCGGATTGGTGGTGGATATATGGTGGTGGTATATGGCAGCGGTGGTGGTAGCGGTGGTAGTATATGGATATGGATCGGTGGTGGTATATGGACACGGATTGGTGGTGGTATATGGATACGGATTCGGTGCGGTGGTGGTAGATGGCAGGGGCGATGATGATGGTGCTGCGGCGGCGTGACAACTTATGACCAGAACTCGAAACTCTAAAAGACTAGACTCTAAGACCAGCAACTAGACACGACGATGCAACCGCAAATTTAACAAAGCAAAACCCTAAAAAGATTATGCAAGGCTCAGATTGGTTCGGATATGATGAACTAACCCTAATTTTTTTTGTGGCTTTTTCGTGGACTATAGGTATGAAGAACAGACTCGATCTAAACTACGAAAAACTGTAAAATCTCACCGAGCAACCTGGAAATCTGATACCACTTGATAGAGGCAAAGGTGTCCCGTCTTTCGATGAGATGATGGATATCGCTTTGGTGGCAGTCGACTTTGACGATCCGACTACGAACGTGCGTGGACGTCGCGCCTTAGCAATCGCTAAACCAACTCCGAGAGGTTATTGACCACGCCGGAGCACGATCAACCTGACCACGAGGGTCTGTTTCCTGCGAGCAAACGAAGAACAAGCAAGAAACTGAGATTGCAATCTGGATATTGCGAATATAAGATGAAAGCTTTATTGATCAAGGTGGGGTTCTGTGACGTCTTTGTCTGGTCGTTGAACACAAACGAAGTACGCGAAGTTGCAGCTATGGCGAACTTTTAATCTAAACAAAACCCAAAGTCTAAACGATGCCCTAAGGGCTGTATATATGGAGGAAGAGGGGGGAATTTCGTGGCCCTTGGTGGAGGGGTCCGAAATCAACCCTATCTCTTGTTTCCCCACACATACGGACTCTAAAAATAGCCTATACTTATGTATTTCGAAATTACATGGGCCTGGCCCAATAATAAGGTGACGCAGCACCTAAAATAGCCTCGGGACGAAATTTAGGAAGTGGCATCTTGTATATTTCGTCCAAGGCTTCGTGCACCCATTATGGTGGCTTCAAAGTCCTGAAATCATCACTTGTAACTCCGTTCTTGTTCCCCTTGCGCATGCCATCATCTCCATGCTTGTTCTTGCTCCAATGTTCATCCTTCTCCAAGCTAGGCCCTTCATTTGTAAGCAAAACAAATGTATCCAATTTAGGCAGCATCATATTCTCATGAACATTAGAATCATTACCAAGAAACGAAAGTACCTGGTAATTTAGTTGGCGTGCACGAGCTCTAGTAATTGGTCCAGTATGTATAGCAGCAGGGGCTGTGGGTGTAACAATTGTATTGATGTCCTCATCATCATCATCGCGTTTGTTGGTGGTATATGGACACGGATTGGTGGTGGTATATGGATACTGATTCGGAGCGGTGGCGGATAAGCGGTGGTGGTAGATGGCAGGGGCGATGATGATGGTGCGGCGGCGGCGTGACAACTTACTGGACCAATACAATTGTTACACCCACAGCCCCTGCTGCTATACATACTGGACCAATTACTAGAGCTCGTGCACGCCAACTAAATTACCAGGTACTTTCGTTTCTTGGTAATGATTCTAATACATTTGTTTTGCTTACAAATGAAGGGCCTAGCTTGGAGAAGGATGAACATTGGAGCAAGAACAAGCATGGAGATGATGGCATGCGCAAGGGGAACAAGAACGGAGTTACAAGTGATGATTTCAGGACTTTGAAGCCACCATAATGGGTGCATGAAGCCTTGGACGAAATATACAAGATGCCACTTCATAAATTTCGTCCCGAGGCTATTTTAGGTGCTGCGTCACCTTATTATTGGGCCAGGCCCATGTAATTTCGAAATACATAAGTATAGGCTATTTTTAGAGTCCGTATGTGTGGGGAAACAAGAGATAGGGTTGATTTCGGACCCCTCCACCAAGGGCCACGAAATTCCCCCCCTCTTCCTCCATATATACAGCCCTTAGGGCATCGTGTAGACTTTGGGTTTTGTTTTGATTAAAAGTTCGCCATAGCTGCAACTTCGCGTACTTCGTTTGTGTTCAACGACCAGACAAAGGCGTCACAGAACCCCACCTTGATCAATAAAGCTTTCATCTTATATTCGCAATATCCAGATTGCAATCTCAGTTTCTTGCTTGTTCTTCGTTTGCTCGCAGGAAACAGACCCTCGTGGTCAGGTTGATCGTGCTCCGGCGTGGTCAATAACCTCTCGGAGTTGGTTTAGCGATTGCTAAGGCGCGACGTCTTCGCACGTTCGTAGTCGGATCGTCAAAGTCGACTTCCACCAAAGCGATATCCATCATCTCATCGAAAGACGGGACACCTTTGCCTCTATCAAGCGGTGATTGTGGGAATCGGTCAAGGGGTTTGAGAGGAGTCTCTTGGTGACCTCGAGTTGGAGCGATGGATTCGGGATCGGCCGAATCGCATGGAGTCTGATGTGGGCATGGTGGCGCTGTTGTGTAGAATCAGGAGACCGAGCGAGAGATTGAAGGAAGCGTGCGGGGCCCATGTGTCGATGGTAGAGAAAAAAAGGGGGGGCAGAGAGAGGTGTCGGTGTCAAAAAGGGCGGATCTCGGGTACGGGGTCCTGAACTGTGCGTCTAAGTGATAGAGGCAGGGTGTCCCGATCTTTCGATGAGATGGTAACTATCGATTTGGTGGAGACGATTTGACGATCCGACTACAAACGTGCACGACGTTGCGCCTTAGCAATCGCTAAACCAATCTCCAGAGGTTATTGACCACGCCGGTGCACGATCAACCTGACCACGAAGGTCTATTCCTGCAAGCAATCGAATAACGAGCAAGAATATGATAAAAGCAATCTGAATATTGCAAATATGTATGAAGTATTGATAAAGGTGGGGATCCGAAAGCGGTCTTGGTCTGGTCGTTGGACACAAACGAAATACGCGAAGTTGCAGCTATGGCGAACTTTTAATCTAAACAAAACCCAAAGTCTAAACGATGCCCTAAGGGCTGTATATATGGAGGAAGAGGGGGGAATTTCGTGGCCCTTGGTGGAGGGGTCCGAAATCAACCCTATCTCTTGTTTCCCCACACATACGGACTCTAAAAATAGCCTATACTTATGTATTTCGAAATTACATGGGCCTGGCCCAATAATAAGGTGACGCAGCACCTAAAATAGCCTCGGGACGAAATTTATGAAGTGGCATCTTGTATATTTCGTCCAAGGCTTCATGCACCCATTATGGTGGCTTCAAAGTCCTGAAATCATCACTTGTAACTCCGTTCTTGTTCCCCTTGCGCATGCCATCATCTCCATGCTTGTTCTTGCTCCAATGTTCATCCTTCTCCAAGCTAGGCCCTTCATTTGTAAGCAAAACAAATGTATCCAATTTAGGCAGCATCATATTCTCATGAACATTAGAATCATTACCAAGAAACGAAAGTACCTGGTAATTTACTTGGCATGCACGAGCTCTAGTAATTGGTCCAGTATGTATAGCAGCAGGGGCTGTGGGTGTAACAATTGTATTGATGTCCTAATCGTCCTCCCTGATAGAGGCAAAGGTGTCCCGTCTTTCGATGAGATGATGGATATCGCTTTGGTGGAAGTCGACTTTGACGATCCGACTACGAACGTGCGAGGACGTCGCGCCTTAGCAATCGCTAAACCAACTCCGAGAGGTTATTGACCACGCCGGAGCACGATCAACCTGACCACGAGGGTCTGTTTCCTGCGAGCAAACGAAGAACAAGCAAGAAACTAAGATTGCAATCTGGATATTGCGAATATAAGATGAAAACTTTATTGATCAAGGTGGGGTTCTGTGACGCCTTTGTCTGGTCGTTGAACACAAACGAAGTACGCGAAGTTGCAGCTATGGCGAACTTTTAATCTAAACAAAACCCAAAGTCTAAACAATGCCCTAAGGGTTGTATATATGGAGGAAGAGGGGGGAATTTCGTGGCCCTTGGTGGAGGGGTCCGAAATCAACCCTATCTCCTGTTTCCCCACACATACGGACTCTAAAAATAGCCTATACTTATGTATTTCGAAATTACATGGGCCTGGCCCAATAATAAGGTGACGCAGCACCTAAAATAGCCTCGGGACGAAATTTATGAAGTGGCATCTTGTATATTTCGTCCAAGGCTTCATGCACCCATTATGGTGGCTTCAAAGTCCTGAAATCATCACTTGTAACTCCGTTCTTGTTCCCCTTGCGCATGCCATCATCTCCATGCTTTTTCTTGCTCCAATGTTCATCCTTCTCCAAGCTAGGCCCTTCATTTGTAAGCAAAACAAATGTATCCAATTTAGGCATGATGAGGACATGACTACCTTGGATATGACCAAAAATATTGCATATATGCATATTTGTCAGGTGATTTCTAGTGCAAACTATTCAATAATCTATTTGTGTTATCCAGAACAAAAATACTTCACACACTTTTGTGTTTTGTCTAATTGCAGGTGTATGGGACATTTGTACAATCCACATATGAAGATAAGGAAGAAAGAGATGTTTATTTGCTGTCCAAAAAGTTCTCTCACGTCACTTTTGGCCCAAGAGAAGATAGAGTCCAAGTCTCTCACGTTCTGGATTCAGATTCGGACTGCACAGACATACCTGACTCAAAACGCACACACGTTTCTCATACGGACTCCGAATTGGGTGATTCTTTTTTTGTTGGAAACTAGATTTCGTGCTCTTTTCAACCCAATTTGAATCACCTTCAAATTCGTCCGGAGCGTTGAGTTGTGGACGAAACAATCTGATGCTGTAGCAGAATCCGAGTCAAACTACAAGTCCAAAGGTGTTACATCACCTCCACTTGGGCCCATTGGCCTTGTACGACCTAGATTTAGTTTTAGGCTGCCTTGGGACGTCCTCCCACCTCCTTGGCCGCCACCCCTTGCTCCTATATAAGTAGATCCATCTAGTAGCTTTTCCTTGGGATTTGTTTAGTTAAAAGTTAGCCATTGCAACTTCGTGTACTTCGTTTGTGTCCAACGACCAGACCAAGACCGCTTACGTATCCCCACCTTTATCAATACTTCATATATACTCGCAATATTCAGATTGCTTTTATCATATTCTTGCTTGTTCTTCGATTGCTTGCAGGAATAGACCTTCGTGGTCAGGTTGATTGTGCTCCAGCGTGGTCAATAACCTTTCGGAGTTGGTTTAGCGATTGCTAAGGCGCAACGTCGTGCACGTTTGTAGTCGGATCGTCAAAGTCATCTTCACCAAATCGATAGTTATCATCTCATCGAAAGATCGGGACACCCCCGCCTCTATCAAGTGGTATCAGTTTTCAGGTTGCTCGGTGAGAATTTCCAGTTTTCCTAGATTAGATTTACTTTCTTACCTATTGTCCAAGAAAAAGCCACAAAAAAGAGTTAGATCTATTGATCCTTGGTCCAAGCCAGTCTGAGCCGTTGCAATTTTCTATTCATTGCTTGCATAGTTGAATTATCGGTTGCATCGTCGTGTCAGTTGCTGGTCTTAGCGTCTAGTTCCTTTAGAGTTTCGAGTTCTGTTCACATTAGTCACGCCGCCGCTGCATCATTATCCCTTCCGCTGTCCACCATCCCATCTATTAATTTCCACCACATGCTACGCACTGTTCATTGTCATAATCATAGTTGAGGTCATTCACATCTTTGCCTGATCCAATCTGCATCTTATCTAGTTTGTCTTGGAAAGAAAAAAAAAGAAGATAGAGAAAAAAAAAGAGAAAAAAGAACAAAAAGAAAAATAGAGAGAAGAAAAAGAAAAAAAAACGTGAGAAAAAAAAGAGAGAAGAGAATTTATCAGAAAATTGTCTCAAACTTTTCAAGAGGAAAGTTGGAGAGAGAGTTGTTGTATATCCTGCTTGGCAGTTGTTTTTCATCATTATCTTCACTGCCGTTGTGATCTTCACTTATATCTTGCTGTCAAGAGCTACTTAGTATCCTTCATTGATGCTAGTTGTGCTAAGCCGTGACCTCATTAGTGTTCTAGGCTCGCGTCTCTAGTCCGGTCTAGCCTAGGACCAGCACAGTACCGTCGTTGAGCGTTTATTCAACATTGCATCTTTGAATTGATTATTGCTAATCTTTTGCTACCATATATAGTCAACCCAGCTCCACATATTTCTACACCGTGTATACGTACGCTCCCCTGGCAATCGCTTTACTCAATATTCGGAGTTACTTGACACCGCTGGTTGCCGATCACCGCCTGCTGCATGGTAAGAACTTGTAAGACATTGATATTTGCTTTACTGTGAGCGTTTTACCACCACATCCTAGTAGTTATAGGAACATTATTTTTGGGTTTTGTTTCTTGTTCTACTAATCATGACAGGATCCAGAGTCAATTCATGGGCTTTGTCGATCGCGGGAGACATGCCACCACCTTTGCAAATACCACAACCGTCACGAGAGGTGCACAAACATCCAACTGCACATGATCAGGTTAATGTATCTATACCACCATTTAATGGCCGTTTTAAACCTGCTTTATATATTGAATGGGAGTTCGACATAAAAATTATATTTGCTTCCCATAATTTCAATGAACATAAAAAGGTTAAGGTTGCGGTTGGTTCTTTCACTGGTTATGCTTTGGTTTGGTGGAGTGAATATTGTCGGTTACACCCTGATTATATACCTACTACTTGGGATGATTTGAAACTTGCCATGCGACATACTTTCGTCCCTGCTTATTATACTCGTGACATGATTAAGAAGTTGCAACACTTAAAACAAGGTAGTGAAACTGTAACAAAATATTATGATGATTTACAAACTACCTTGTTGCATTCCTCTTTAGAAGAAAGTGAAGATGATTTTATGGATAGATTTTGGGGAGGATTAAACCGTGATATTCAAGAGATACTAATTCATGAAGAGTGTTATCCTATGGACCATTTGTTTCATCTTGTGATGAGGACATCAATACAATTGTTACACCCACAGCCCCTGCTGCTATACATACTGGACCAATTACTAGAGCTCGTGCACGCCAACTAAATTACCAGGTACTTTCGTTTCTTGGTAATGATTCTAATGTTCATGAGAATATGATGCTGCCTAAATTGGATACATTTGTTTTGCTTACAAATGAAGGGCCTAGCTTGGAGAAGGATGAACATTGGAGCAAGAACAAGCATGGAGATGATGGCATGCGCAAGGGAAACAAGAACGGAGTTACAAGTGATGATTTCAGGACTTTGAAGCCACCATAATGGGTGCATGAAGCCTTGGACGAAATATACAAGACGCCACTTCATAAATTTCGTTCCGAGGCTATTTTAGGTGCTGCGTCACCTTATTATTGGGCCAGGCCCATGTAATTTCAAAATACATAAGTATAGGCTATTTTTAGAGTCCGTATGTGTGGGGAAACAAGAGATAGGGTTGATTTCGGACCCCTCCACCAAGGGCCACGAAATTCCCCCCCTCTTCCTCCATATATACAGCCCTTAGGGCATCGTTTAGACTTTGGGTTTTGTTTAGATTAAAAGTTCGCCATAGCTGCAACTTCGCGTACTTCGTTTGTGTTCAACGACCAGACAAAGGCGTCACAGAACCCCACCTTGATCAATAAAGCTTTCATCTTATATTCGCAATATCCAGATTGCAATCTTAGTTTCTTGCTTGTTCTTCGTTTGCTCGCAGGAAACAGACCTTCGTGGTCAGGTTGATCGTGCTCCGGCGTGGTCAATAACCTCTCGGAGTTGGTTTAGCGATTGCTAAGGCGCGACGTCCTCGCACGTTCGTAGTCGGATCGTCAAAGTCGACTTCCACCAAAGCAAAATCCACCATCTCATCGAAAGACGGGACACCTTTGCCTCTATCAATTTGCTTCCCATAATTTTGATGAACATAAAAAGGTTAAGGTTGCGGTTGGTTCTTTCACTGGTTATGCTTTGGTTTGGTGGAGTGAATATTGTCGGTTACACCCTGATTATATACCTACTACTTGGGATGATTTGAAACTTGCCATGCGACATACTTTCGTCCCTGCTTATTATACTCGTGACATGATTAAGAAGTTGCAACACTTAAAACAAGGTAGTGAAACTGTAACAAAATATTATGATGATTTACAAACTACCTTGTTGCATTCCTCTTTAGAAGAAAGTGAAGATGATTTTATGGATAGATTTTGGGGAGGATTAAACCGTGATATTCAAGAGATACTAATTCATGAAGAGTGTTATCCTATGGACCATTTGTTTCATCTTGCTTGCAAAGCTGAACAGGAAATAAAACGACGTGTTGGCCACGAGGAGAACAAGCGCACGGTGCACATTCCAAGAGTTGATATGATTGTTCCTTCAACTACTAGGCATACTATGACAACCACATCCGTTGTTGTCAGGACTACATCACCTCCACCATGTGACACATCGCCCCCGAGAGTGGCTACATCATCTGAGTTGATCATAAGAGGTAATGACAAAGGTACTGATAGAGGCAAAGGTGTCCCGTCTTTCGATGAGATGGTGGATTTCGCTTTGGTGGAAGTCGACTTTGACGATCCGACTACGAACGTGTGAGGACGTCGCGCCTTAGCAATCGCTAAACCAACTCCGAGAGGTTATTGACCACGCCGGAGCACGATCAACCTGACCACGAGGGTCTGTTTCCTGCGAGCAAACGAAGAACAAGCAAGAAACTAAGATTGCAATCTGGATATTGTGAATATAAGATGAAAGCTTTATTGATCAAGGTGGGGTTCTGTGACGCCTTTGTCTGGTCGTTGAACACAAACGAAGTACGCGAAGTTGCAGCTATGGCGAACTTTTAATCTAAACAAAACCCAAAGTCTAAACGATGCCCTAAGGGCTGTATATATGGAGGAAGAGGGGGAGAATCTCGTGGCCCTTGGTGGAGGGGTCCGAAATCAACCCTATCTCTTGTTTCCCCACACATACGGACTCTAAAAATAGCCTATACTTATGTATTTCGAAATTACATGGGCCTGGCCCAATAATAAGGTGACGCAGCACCTAAAATAGCCTCGGGACGAAATTTATGAAGTGGCGTCTTGTATATTTCGTCCAAGGCTTCATGCACCCATTATGGTGGCTTCAAAGTCCTGAAATCATCACTTGTAACTCCGTTCTTGTTTCCCTTGCGCATGCCATCATCTCCATGCTTGTTCTTGCTCCAATGTTCATCCTTCTCCAAGCTAGGCCCTTCATTTGTAAGCAAAACAAATGTATCCAATTTAGGCAGCATCATATTCTCATGAACATTAGAATCATTACCAAGAAACGAAAGTACCTGGTAATTTAGTTGGCGTGCACGAGCTCTAGTAATTGGTCCAGTATGTATAGCAGCAGGGACTGTGGGTGTAACAATTGTATTGATGTCCTCATCAAATCAACACACATACGTGATGTACCATCCTTTTTCGGCACTAGAATAATAGGAACAGCACAAGGACTAAGGGATTCGCGTATATAACCTTTGTCGAGAAGCTCTTGTACTTGACGCATAATCTCCTTCGTCTCCTCTGGATTGGTACGGTATGGTGCACGGTTTGGCAGTGAAGCACCGGGAATTAAGTCAATCTGATGCTCAATCCCTCGAATAGGCGGTAATCCCGGTGGCACGTCTTGTGGAAAAACGTCAGCGAACTCCTGCAAAATGTTAGTGACAGCTGGAGGCAAAGAGGAAGGCACGTCCTCGAATGAAAATAATGCCTCTTTGCACACAAAAGCATAGCAAACAGATTTGCTGAAATCTAGCTCATCAATATCAGATTTGGTGGCAAATAAACATGCACTTTTCAATTTAATTTCAGAAGCAACACTAGATGGTTTATTATTAGGCTTCATTTGTTGCTCAAATTCTTTTGCCACAATCTGATTTTCACTCTTATTCTTCTCCTGTTGTGCTTTATTAGCTCTATTAATATCATCTTTCAAAATGGAATCAGGAGTCATAGGAAGCAAAGTAATATTTTTATCCTTATGAACAAGAGTATAGTGATTGTTTCTACCATGGTGTACAGAATTTTTATCAAATTGCCATGGTCTACCAAGTAATAAGGAACATGCTTGCATAGGTACCACATCACAATAAACATAATCAGCATATGTAGAGATACTAAAATGCACACGAACAGTACATGTTACCTTAACCTTGCCGCTGTTGTTGAACCATTGGATGTAGTAAGGATGTGGATGTGGTCTTGTGGTGAGAGAAAGCTTCTCCACCATCTCCATGCTAGCCAAGTTGTTGCAGCTCCCTCCGTCTATGATGACGCGCACAGAACGTTCCTTCACAACTCCCTTGGTATGGAACAAATTGTGCCTCTGATTTTGCTCAGCTTGTGTGACCTGCACACTCAAAACACGTTGAGCAACTAAACATTCATACCTGTCAGCGTCTTCAGGAGCCATGTATTGCGTCTCATGATCAGAATCATCTCCACCATGTTCTTCACGTGTAATAAGAGCCAAAGTCTCCTCATCATAGTCACTAGCGGACTCATATCCACCATCCGCGGTAGCAATCATCACACGCGGAGATTTGCATTCTCTCGCATAATGACCTCCTCCCTTACAACGACGACAAATAATATCACTTGTGTGCCCTGTTGATGCCATGGAAGAAGAAGAACGCTGTGCAGGCCCCGCAGGTGCGCTCTTGGCAGATAATGGTGGTTGTGCCTGTTTTCTTGTATCACGGCTGGAGGTGGCACCGGATGGAGGTGCTGGTGCAGTTGAAGTAGAAGATGCACGTGGCATCCATGATGAAGGTCGGCCTGCAGAAAAGTTAGTTCGCCCCAATGCTTGTCGATCCTGCACTTCACGTTCAGCTTTACAAGCAAGATGGAATAAACGAGTGATATTAGTATACTCCTTATAGTCTAGAATGGTCTGAATCTCTCTATTTAATCCACCCAGAAAACGTGCAAGCATAGCTTCATTCTCCTCAACAATACCACATCTAATCATGCCAGTTTGTAATTCCTGATAATATTCTTCTACAGAATTTTTTCCTTGTCTTAAACGCTGCAATTTTTGAAGCAATTCACGTTGATAATATGGTGGAACCCAACGCGTACGCATAGCAGTTTTCAAAGCAGCCCAAGTAGTTGGAATAGGATATAATCTACAATGTTCAGACCACCATACACATGCAAAACTAGTGAAAGCACAAACAGCAGCAGCAACCCGTCTCTCCTCAGGATATTGTAAACATGTAAATCGTTGTTCAGTTTCTAACTCCCAAGTAAGATATATATCAGGAACATATCTACCCTCAAATGGTGGAATATTCAATTTCAGTTTAGGAATATGGACATCATCTCGTACCTGAGGTGGTGGTGCAGTGATAGAGGCGAGGGTGTCCCGATCTTTCGATGAGATGATAAGTATCGATTTGGTGGAGACGACTTTGACGATCCGACTACGAACGTGCACGACGTTGCGCCTTAGCAATCGCTAAACCAATCTCCTGAGGTTACTGACGATGCCGGAAGCACGGTCAGCCTGACCACGAAGGTCTATTCCTGCAAGCAATCGAAGAACGAGCAAGAATATGATAAAGCAATCTGAATATTGCAAATATATATGAGGTATTGATAATGGTGGGGATCCGTAAGCGGTCTTGGTCTGGTCGTTGGACACAAACGAAGTACACGAAGTTGCAATAGCTAACTTTTAACTAAACAAATCCCAAGGAAAAGCTACTAGATGGATCTACTTATATAGGAGCAAGGGGTGGCGGCCAAGGAGGTGGGAGGACGTCCCAAGGCAGCCTAAAACTAAATCTAGGTCGTACAAGGCCAATGGGCCCAAGTGGAGGTGATGTAACACCTTTGGACTTGTAGTTTGACTCGGATTCTGCTGCAGCATCAGATTGTTTCGTCCACAACTCAACGCTCCGGACGAATTTAAAGGTGATTCCAATTGGGTTGGAAAGTGCACGAAATCTAGTTTCCAACAAAAAAAGAATCACCCAATTCGGAGTCCGTATGAAAAACTTGTGTGCGTTTTGAGTCAGGTGTGTCTGTGCAGTCCGAATCTGAATCCAGAACGTGAGAGACTTGGACTCTATCTTCTCTTGGGCCAAAAGTGACGTGAGAGAACTTTTTGGACAGAAAATAAACATCTCTTTCTTCCTTATCTTCATATGTGGATTGTACAAATGTCCCATACACCTGCAATTAGACAAAACACAAAAGTGTGTGAAGTATTTTTGTTCTGGATAACATAAATAGATTATTGAATAGTTTGCACTAGAAATCACCTGACAAATATGCATATATGCAATATTTTTGGTTATATCCAAGGTAGTCATGTCCTCATCAACTTGTCACCCCCAAACTGATGGACAAACTGAAGTAGTCAATAGAACGTTGTCTACTATGCTTAGGGCTGTTTTGAAGAATAATAAGAAAATGTGGGAGGAATGCTTGCCTCATATTGAATTTGCTTATAATCGTTCATTGCATTCTACTACTAAGATGTGCCCTTTTGAAGTTGTGTATGGTTTCCTACCTCGTGCACCTATTGATTTGTTGCCTCTTCCATCTTCGGAGAAGGTTAATTTTGATTCTAAACAACGTGCTGAATTGATTTTAAAAATGCATGAGTTAACTAAGGAAAACATTGAGCGCATGAATGCTAAATATAAACTTGCTGGAGATAAGGGTAGAAAACATGTTGTGTTTGCACCTGGAGATCTTGTTTGGTTACATTTGCGTAAGGATAGATTTCCTGATTTGCGCAAATCAAAGTTAATGCCACGTGCTGATGGTCCCTTTAAGGTGTTAGAGAAAATAAATGATAATGCATATAAACTTGAGCTGCCTGCAGATTTTGGGGCTAGTCCCACTTTTAACATTGCAGATTTGAAGCCTTATTTGGGTGAGGAAGATGAACTTCCGTCGAGGACGACTTCATTTCAAGAAGGGGAGGATGATGAGGACATCAATACAATTGTTACACCCACAGCCCCTGCTGCTATACATACTGGACCAATTACTAGAGCTCGTGCACGCCAACTAAATTACCAGGTACTTTCGTTTCTTGGTAATGATTCTAATGTTCATGAGAATATGATGCTGCCTAAATTGGATACATTTGTTTTGCTTACAAATGAAGGGTCTAGCTTGGAGAAGGATGAACATTGGAGCAAGAACAAGCATGGAGATGATGGCATGCGCAAGGGGAACAAGAACGGAGTTACAAGTGATGATTTCAGGACTTTGAAGCCACCATAATGGGTGCATGAAGCCTTGGACGAAATATACAAGATGCCACTTCATAAATTTCGTCCCGAGGCTATTTTAGGTGTTGCGTCACCTTATTATTGGGCCAGGCCCATGTAATTTCGAAATACATAAGTATAGGCTATTTTTAGAGTCCGTATGTGTGGGGAAACAAGAGATAGGGTTGATTTCGGACCCCTCCACCAAGGGTCACGAAATTCCCCCCTCTTCCTCCATATATACAGCCCTTAGGGCATCGTTTAGACTTTGGGTTTTGTTTAGATTAAAAGTTCGCCATAGCTGCAACTTCGCGTACTTCGTTTGTGTTCAACGACCAGACAAAGGCGTCACAGAACCCCACCTTGATCAATAAAGCTTTCATCTTATATTCGCAATATGCAGATTGCAATCTTAGTTTCTTGCTTGTTCTTCGTTTGCTCGCAGGAAACAGACCCTCGTGGTCAGGTTGATCGTGCTCCGGCGTGGTCAATAACCTCTCGGAGTTGGTTTAGCGATTGCTAAGGCGCGACGTCCTCGCACGTTCGTAGTCGGATCGTCAAAGTCGACTTCCACCAAAGCGAAATTCACCATCTCATCGAAAGACGGGACACCTTTGCCTCTATCACCAAGTAATAAGGAACATGCTTGCATAGGTACCACATCACAATCAACATAATCAGCATATGTAGAGATACTAAAATGCACACGAACAGTACGTGTTACCTTAACCTTGCCGCTGTTGTTGAACCATTGGATGTAGTAAGGATGTGGATGTGGTCTTGTGGTGAGAGAAAGCTTCTCCACCATCTCCATGCTAGCCAAGTTGTTGCAGCTCCCTCCGTCTATTATGACGCGCACAGAACGTTCCTTCACAACTCCCTTGGTATGGAACAAATTGTGCCTCTGATTTTGCTCAGCTTGTGTGACCTGCACACTCAAAACACGTTGAGCAACTAAACATTCATACCTGTCAGCGTCTTCAGGAGCCATGTATTGCGTCTCATGATCAGAATCATCTCCACCATGTTCTTCACGTGTAATAAGAGCCAAAGTCTCCTCATCATAGTCACTAGCAGACTCATATCCACCATCCGCGGTAGCAATCATCACACGCGGAGATTTGCATTCCCTCGCATAATGACCTCCTCCCTTACAACGACGACAAATAATATCACTTGTGTGCCCTGTTGATGCCATGGAAGAAGAAGAACGCTGTGCAAGCCCCGCAGGTGCGCTCTTGGCAGATAATGGTGGTTGTGCCTGTTTTCTTGTATCACGGCTGGAGGTGGCACCGGATGGAGGTGCTGGTGCAGTTGAAGTAGAAGATGCACGTGGTGTCCATGATGAAGGTCGGCCTGCAGAAAAGTTAGTTCGCCCCAATGCTTGTCGATCCTGCACTTCACGTTCAGCTTTACAAGCAAGATGGAATAAACGAGTGATATTAGTATACTCCTTATAGTCTAGAATGGTCTGAATCTCTCTATTTAATCCACCCAGAAAACGTGCAGGCATAGCTTCATTCTCCTCAACAATACCACATCTAATCATGCCAGTTTGTAATTCCTGATAATATTCTTCTACAGAATTTTTCCCTTGTCTTAAACGCTGCAATTTTTGAAGCAATTCACGTTGATAATATGGTGGAACCCAACGCGTACGCATAGCAGTTTTCAAAGCAGCCCAAGTAGTTGGAATAGGATATAATCTACAATGTTCAGACCACCATACACATGCAAAACTAGTGAAAGCACAAACAGCAGCAGCAACTCGTCTCTCCTCAGGATATTGTAAACATGTAAATCGTTGTTCAGTTTCTAACTCCCAAGTAAGATATATATGAGGAACATATCTACCCTCAAATGGTGGAATATTCAATTTCAGTTTAGGAATATGGACATCATCTCGTACCTGAGGTGGTGGTGCAGGCCTACCATTACGAATATATACCTGAGGTCGACCTGCTGGTGGTGGTACAGGTGGCTGCACGTAGTGTTGATTTTGATCAACCTCATCCTCATAATCTCCCACACAATCATCCTCCTCCGCATCAGCAGCAGGAGCCACAGAAGTATCAACAGCAGCACCAACAGTTTGGCCAAACGCAAGAGGAACACGGCTTGCTCGGCGGAGGTCTGCTTCGCGACGTGGAGGTAGTCGTTGTTGTTGTTGTTGGAGAGGTGCGTTAGGTACAGCGGGTGGTGGTGGTGGAAGACGCGCGAGCAATTCATTAAACTTGTTATCGAGCTTTGTTTCGAACGTCTTCTCAAGGCCAGTGATCTTCTCCATGGCCTCTTCAAAATTGTTCAGCACATCTTGCACCTGTTCAGTCATCATTTGCTGAAACTTATCATGAAGCTCCTTGTTCGATAAATTCTCCCAGTCAATCTCGTCGGCTTGTGATCCTGGCATGGTTAGCAGCAATAGAAACACACAAGAATATGATCCTACAGACTACGAACAAGTGGTGGTGGTGGGTGTCACAAATCCGTCAAGCAAATCTCAAATTCTTACCAGTTCTTACCCAGCAGCAGGCGGTGATCGGCAACCGTTGTAGTCAAAAACTCTCAAAGCTTGGATAGAGCGATTACCAGGGACAGTCAAACGCACGACGTAGATGTATGTGGAGCTGGGAAGGCTTATAATATGGTAGCAAAAAGGGTCAGCAATAATCAATTCAGAGATGCAAAGTTGAATAAACGCTCAACGACGGCACTGTGCTGGTCCTAGGCTAGACTGTGCTAGAGACGCGAGCCTAGAACACTAACAAAATCACGGCGCGGCACGTAAACAAGGGAAAAGCACACTCTGGAAATTTTTTTTTTCGCTCTTTTTTTTTTGCGCTCTTTTTTTTTGCGCTGCTTTTTTTTTTGCGAAAAATCACTATAATGGCGAGTGTCTCAAAACTCTTCTTAACTCAAACTGACAGGATGGGCACGAAAAAAAATTTTGACCAACTTTTTTTTTGACTGCCCGGACCCAAAAACTGGAAACGGGTCAAAAAAAACTTCCTATAATGGCACCTGTCTCAAAACACTCAGAAACACCTAAAAATAGGATAGCCAGAATTTTTTTCGAAAAATGCGTTTTCGAAAAATTTTGGGCCTAAACGGAGCGTGGCTACCCGACTCTTTTTTTTTGTTTTTTTTTTCCGAAACCTACTCCGGCAAGGAAACACGAATCGGAATCTAGATGGATCTCGAAAACAAACCTAATATGACAAGAACTCGGATTGGTGGTGGATATATGGTGGTAGATGGCAGCGGTGGTGGTATATGACAGCTGTGGTAGTATATGGATACGGATTCGAAGCGGTGGCGGATAAGCGGTGGTGGTAGATGGCAGGGGTGATGATGATGGTGCGGCGGCGGCGTGACAACTTTATGACAAGAACTCAAAACTCTAAAAGACTAGACTCTAAGACCAGCAACTAGACACGACGATGCAACCGCAAATTCAACAAAGCAAAACCCTAAAAAGATTATGCAAAGGCTCAGATTGGTTCGGATATGATGAGGACATCAATACAATTGTTACACCCACAGCCCCTGCTGCTATACATACTGGACCAATTACTAGAGCTCGTGCACGCCAACTAAATTACCAGGTACTTTCGTTTCTTGGTAATGATTCTAATGTTCATGAGAATATGATGCTGCCTAAATTGGATACATTTGTTTTGCTTACAAATGAAGGGCCTAGCTTGGAGAAGGATGAACATTGGAGCAAGAACAAGCATGGAGATGATGGCATGCGCAAGGGAAACAAGAACGGAGTTACAAGTGATGATTTCAGGACTTTGAAGCCACCATAATGGGTGCATGAAGCCTTGGACGAAATATACAAGACGCCACTTCGTAAATTTCGTCCCGAGGCTATTTTAGGTGCTGCGTCACCTTATTATTGGGCCAGGCCCATGTAATTTCGAAATACATAAGTATAGGCTATTTTTAGAGTCCGTATGTGTGGGGAAACAAGAGATAGGGTTGATTTCGGACCCCTCCACCAAGGGCCACGAAATTCTCCCCCTCTTCCTCCATATATACAGCCCTTAGGGCATCGTTTAGACTTTGGGTTTTGTTTAGATTAAAAGTTCGCCATAGCTGCAACTTCGCGTACTTCGTTTGTGTTCAACGACCAGACAAAGGCGTCACAGAACCCCACCTTGATCAATAAAGCTTTCATCTTATATTCGCAATATCCAGATTGCAATCTTAGTTTCTTGCTTGTTCTTCGTTTGCTCGCAGGAAACAGACCCTCGTGGTCAGGTTGATCGTGCTCCGGCGTGGTCAATAACCTCTCGGAGTTGGTTTAGCGATTGCTAAGGCGCGACGTCCTCGCACGTTCGTAGTCGGATCGTCAAAGTCGACTTCCACCAAAGCGATATCCATCATCTCATCGAAAGATCGGGACCCTCGCCTCTATCAATTATCATTTATTTTCTCTAACACCTTAAAGGGACCATCAGCACGTGGCATTAACTTTGATTTGCGCAAATCAGGAAATCTATCCTTACGCAAATGTAACCAAACAAGATCTCCAGGTGCAAACACAACATGTTTTCTACCCTTATCTCCAGCAAGTTTATATTTAGCATTCATACGCTCAATGTTTTCCTTAGTTAACTCATGCATTTTTAAAATCAATTCAGCACGTTGTTTAGCATCAAAATTAACCTTCTCCGAAGATGGAAGAGGCAACAAATCAATAGGTGCACGAGGTAGGAAACCATACACAACTTCAAAAGGGCACATCTTAGTAGTAGAATGCAATGAACGATTATAAGCAAATTCAATATGAGGCAAGCATTCCTCCCACATTTTCTTATTATTCTTCAAAACAGCCCTAAGCATAGTAGACAACGTTCTATTGACTACTTCAGTTTGTCCATCAGTTTGGGGGTGACAAGTAGTACTAAACAGCAGTTTAGTCCCCAACTTAGCCCATAAACATCTCCAAAAGTGGCTAAGAAATTTAGTATCACGATCTGAAACAATAGTATTTGGCACACCATGCAAGCGAATAATTTCACGAAAGAACAAATCAGCAACATTAACAGCATCATCGCTTTTATGACATGGTATAAAGTGTGCCATTTTCGAGAATCTATCCACGACAACAAATATGCTATCCCTCCCCTTCTTTGTTCGAGGTAAACCTAAAACAAAGTCCATAGATATATCCTCCCAAGGAACACTAGGTACAGGCAAAGGCATATATAAACCATGAGGATTGAGTCGTGACTTAGCTTTTTGACATGTAGTGATAGAGGCAAAGGTGTCCCGTCTTTCGATGAGATGGTGGATTTCGCTTTGGTGGAAGTCGACTTTGACGATCCGACTACGAACGTGCGAGGACGTCGCGCCTTAGCAATCGCTAAACCAACTCCGAGAGGTTATTGACCACGCCGGAGCACGATCAACCTGACCACGAGGGTCTGTTTCCTGCGAGCAAACGAAGAACAAGCAAGAAACTAAGATTGCAATCTGGATATTGCGAATATAAGATGAAAGCTTTATTGATCAAGGTGGGGTTCTGTGACGCCTTTGTCTGGTCGTTGAACACAAACGAAGTACGCGAAGTTGCAGCTATGGCGAACTTTTAATCTAAACAAAACCCAAAGTCTAAACGATGCCCTAAGGGCTGTATATATGGAGGAAGAGGGGGGAATTTCGTGGCCCTTGGTGGAGGGGTCCGAAATCAACCCTATCTCTTGTTTCCCCACACATACGGACTCTAAAAATAGCCTATACTTATGTATTTCGAAATTACATGGGCCTGACCCAATAATAAGGTGACGCAGCACCTAAAATAGCGTCGGGACGAAATTTATGAAGTGGCATCTTGTATATTTCGTCCAAGGCTTCATGCACCCATTATGGTGGCTTCAAAGTCCTGAAATCATCACTTGTAACTCCGTTCTTGTTTCCCTTGCGCATGCCATCATCTCCATGCTTGTTCTTGCTCCAATGTTCATCCTTCTCCAAGCTAGGCCCTTCATTTGTAAGCAAAACAAATGTATCCAATTTAGGCAGCATCATATTCTCATGAACATTAGAATCATTACCAAGAAACGAAAGTACCTGGTAATTTAGTTGGCGTGCACGAGCTCTAGTAATTGGTCCAGTATGTATAGCAGCAGGGGCTGTGGGTGTAACAATTGTATTGATGTCCTCATCATCCTCCCCTTCTTGAAATGAAGTCGTCCTCGACAGAAGTTCATCTTCCTCACCCAAATAAGGCTTCAAATCTGCAATGTTAAAAGTGGGACTAACCCCAAAATCTGCAGGCAGCTCAAGTTTATATGCATTATCATTTATTTTCTCTAACACCTTAAAGGGACCATCAGCACGTGGCATTAACTTTGATTTGTGCAAATCAGGAAATCTATCCTTACGCAAATGTAACCAAACAAGATCTACAGGTGCAAACACAACATGTTTTCTACCCTTATCTCCAGCAAGTTTATATTTAGCATTCATGCGCTCAATGTTTTCCTTAGTTAACTCAT
Organism: Triticum aestivum; assembly: GCF_018294505.1. Taxonomy (NCBI): domain Eukaryota; kingdom Viridiplantae; phylum Streptophyta; class Magnoliopsida; order Poales; family Poaceae; genus Triticum; species Triticum aestivum. The sequence goes on along the minus strand of NW_025228200.1, from coordinate 52,015 downwards.
GCATTTTTAAAATCAATTCAGCACGTTGTTTAGCATCAAAATTAACCTTCTCCGAAGATGGAAGAGGCAACAAATCAATAGGTGCACGAGGTAGGAAACCATACACAACTTCAAAAGGGCACATCTTAGTAGTAGAATGCAATGAACGATTATAAGCAAATTCAATATGAGGCAAGCATTCCTCCCACATTTTCTTATTATTCTTCAAAACAGCCCTAAGCATAGTAGACAACGTTCTATTGACTACTTCAGTTTGTCCATCAGTTTGGGGGTGACAAGTAGTACTAAAAAGCAGTTTAGTCCCCAACTTAGCCCATAAACATCTCCAAAAGTGGCTAAGAAATTTAGTATCACGATCTGAAACAATAGTATTTGGCACACCATGCAAGCGAATAGTTTCACGAAAGAACAAATCAGCAACATTAACAGCATCATCGCTTTTATGACATGGTATAAAGTGTGCCATTTTCGAGAATCTATCCACGACAACAAATATGCTATCCCTCCCCTTCTTTGTTCGAGGTAAACCTAAAACAAAGTCCATAGATATATCCTCCCAAGGAACACTAGGTACAGGCAAAGGCATATATAAACCATGAGGATTGAGTCGTGACTTAGCTTTTTGACATGTAGTGCAGCGAGCAATAAAACGCTCAACATCCCGTCTCATCTTTGGCCAAAAGAAATGTGTAGCAAGTATGTCCTCCGTCTTCTTCACGCCAAAGTGTCCCATTAATCCTCCTCCATGCGCCTCCTGCAACAACAAAAGACGAACGGAGCTAGCTGGAATGCATAGCTTGTTAGCACGAAACACAAATCCATCGTTAACAACAAACTTGTTCCACATTCTTCCTTCTTTACAATTCTGCATTACATCTTTAAAATCAGCATCATGCACATATTGATCTTTGATGGTCTCCAAACCAAATATTTTGAAGTCAAGTTGTGAAAGCATAGTATAGCGACGAGACAATGCATCAGCAATAACATTTTCTTTTCCCTTCTTGTGTTTAATGACATGAGGGAAAGTCTCAATGAATTCAACCCATTTAGCATGTCTACGATTCAGTTTAGCTTGACTTTTAATATGTTTCAAAGATTCATGATCAGAATGTATAACAAATTCTTTGGGCCATAAATAATGTTGCCATGTTTCTAAAGTCCGAACAAGAGCATATAATTCTTTATCATAAGTAGAATAATTCAGACTAGGCCCACTCAATTTTTCAAGCATATCATCTAGCCTAGGAATAGGATGACGATAACGAATAGTAATATTATTAATGCCTCTACAATCAACACACATACGTGATGTACCATCCTTTTTCGGCACTAGAATAATAGGAACAGCACAAGGACTAAGGTATTCGCGTATATAACCTTTGTCGAGAAGCTCTTGTACTTGACGCATAATCTCCTTCGTCTCCTCTGGATTGGTACGGTATGGTGCACGGTTTGGCAGTGAAGCACCGGGAATTAAGTCAATCTGATGCTCAATCCCTCGAATAGGCGGTAATCCCGGTGGCACGTCTTGTGGAAAAACGTCAGCGAACTCCTGCAAAATGTTAGTGACAGCAGGAGGCAAAGAGGAAGGCACGTCCTCGAATGAAAATAATGCCTCTTTGCACACAAAAGCATAGCAAACAGATTTGCTGAAATCTAGCTCATCAATATCAGATTTGGTGGCAAATAAACATGCACTTTTCAATTTAATTTCAGAAGCAACACTAGATGGTTTATTATTAGGCTTCATTTGTTGCTCAAATTCTTCTGCCACAATCTGATTTTCACTCTTATTCTTCTCCTGTTTTGCTTTATTAGCTCTATTAATATCATCTTTCAAAATGGAATCAGGAGTCATAGGAAGCAAAGTAATATTTTTATCCTTATGAACAAGAGTATAGTGATTGTTTCTACCATGGTGTACAGAATTTTTATCAAATTGCCATGGTCTACCAAGTAATAAGGAACATGCTTGCATAGGTACCACATCACAATCAACATAATCAGCATATGTAGAGATACTAAAATGCACACGAACAGTACATGTTACCTTAACCTTGCCGCTGTTGTTGAACCATTGGATGTAGTAAGGATGTGGATGTGGTCTTGTGGTGAGAGAAAGCTTCTCCACCATCTCCATGCTAGCCAAGTTGTTGCAGCTCCCTCCGTCTATTATGACGCGCACAGAACGTTCCTTCACAACTCCCTTGGTATGGAACAAATTGTGCCTCTGATTTTGCTCAGCTTGTGTGACCTGCACACTCAAAACACGTTGAGCAACTAAACATTCATACCTGTCAGCGTCTTCAGGAGCCATGTATTGCGTCTCATGATCAGAATCATCTCCACCATGTTCTTCACGTGTAATAAGAGCCAATGTCTCCTCATCATAATCACTAGCGGACTCATATCCGCCATCCGCGGTAGCAATCATCACACGCGGAGATTTGCATTCTCTCGCATAATGACCTCCTCCCTTACAACGACGACAAATAATATCACTTGTGTGCCCTGTTGATGCCATGGAAGAAGAAGAACGCTGTGCAGGCCCCGCAGGTGCGCTCTTGGCAGATAATGGTGGTTGTGCCTGTTTTCTTGTATCACGGCTGGACGTGGCACCGGATGGAGGTGCTGGTGCAGTTGAAGTAGAAGATGCACGTGGTGTCCATGATGAAGGTCGGCCTGCAGAAAAGTTAGTTCGCCCCAATGCTTGTCGATCCTGCACTTCACGTTCAGCTTTACAAGCAAGATGGAATAAACGAGTGATATTAGTATACTCCTTATAGTCTAGAATGGTCTGAATCTCTCTATTTAATCCACCCAGAAAACGTGCAAGCATAGCTTCATTCTCCTCAACAATACCACATCTAATCATGCCAGTTTGTAATTCCTGATAATATTCTTCTACAGAATTTTTCCCTTGTCTTAAACGCTGCAATTTTTGAAGCAATTCACGTTGATAATATGGTGGAACCCAACGCGTACGCATAGCAGTTTTCAAAGCAGCCCAAGTAGTTGGAATAGGATATAATCTACAATGTTCAGACCACCATACACATGCAAAACTAGTGAAAGCACAAACAGCAGCAGCAACTAGTCTCTCCTCAGGATATTGTAAACATGTAAATCGTTGTTCAGTTTCTAACTCCCAAGTAAGATATATATCAGGAACATATCTACCCTCAAATGGTGGAATATTCAATTTCAGTTTAGGAATATGGACATCATCTCGTACCTGAGGTGGTGGTGCAGGCCTACCATTATGAATATATACCTGAGGTCGACCTGCTGGTGGTGGTACAGGTGGCTGCACGTAGTGTTGATTTTGATCAACCTCATCCTCATAATCTCCCACATAATCATCCTCCTCCGCATCAGCAGCAGGAGCCACAGAAGTATCAACAGCAGCACCAACAGTTTGGCCAAACGCAAGAGGAACACTGATGAGGACATCAATACAATTGTTACACCCACAGCCCCTGCTGCTATACATACTGGACCAATTACTAGAGCTCGTGCACGCCAACTAAATTACCAGGTACTTTCGTTTCTTGGTAATGATTCTAATGTTCATGAGAATATGATGCTGCCTAAATTGGATACATTTGTTTTGCTTACAAATGAAGGGCCTAGCTTGGAGAAGGATGAACATTGGAGCAAGAACAAGCATGGAGATGATGGCATGCGCAAGGGGAACAAGAACGGAGTTACAAGTGATGATTTCAGGACTTTGAAGCCACCATAATGTGTGCATGAAGCCTTGGACGAAATATACAAGATGCCACTTCATAAATTTCGTCCCGAGGCTATTTTAGGTGTTGCGTCACCTTATTATTGGGCCAGGCCCATGTAATTTCGAAATACATAAGTATAGGCTATTTTTAGAGTCCGTATGTGTGGGGAAACAAGAGATAGGGTTGATTTCGGACCCCTCCACCAAGGGCCACGAAATCCACCCCCTCTTCCTCCATATATACAGCCCTTAGGGCATCGTTTAGACCTTGGGTTTTGTTTAGATTAAAAGTTCGCCATAGCTGAAACTTCGCGTACTTCGTTTGTGTTCAACGACCAGACAAAGGCGTCACAGAACCCCACCTTGATCAATAAAGCTTTCATCTTATATTCGCAATATCCAGATTGCAATCTCAGTTTCTTGCTTGTTCCTCGTTTGCTCGCAGGAAACAGACCCTCGTGGTCAGGTTGATCGTGCTCCGGCGTGGTCAATAACCTCTCGGAGTTGGTTTAGCGATTGCTAAGGCGCGACGTCCTCGCACGTTCGTAGTCGGATCGTCAAAGTCGACTTCCACCAAAGCAAAATCCACCATCTCATCGAAAGACGGGACACCTTTGCCTCTATCATTTCCTACCTCGTGCACCTATTGATTTGTTGCCTCTTCCATCTTCGGAGAAGGTTAATTTTGATGCTAAACAACGTGCTGAATTGATTTTAAAAATGCATGAGTTAACTAAGGAAAACATTGAGCGCATGAATGCTAAATATAAACTTGCTGGAGATAAGGGTAGAAAACATGTTGTGTTTGCACCTGGAGATCTTGTTTGGTTACATTTGCGTAAGGATAGATTTCCTGATTTGCGCAAATCAAAGTTAATGCCACGTGCTGATGGTCCCTTTAAGGTGTTAGAGAAAATAAATGATAATGCATATAAACTTGAGCTGCCTGCAGATTTTGGGGTTAGTCCCACTTTTAACATTGCAGATTTGAAGCCTTATTTGGGTGAGGAAGATGAACTTCCGTCGAGGATGACTTCATTTCAAGAAGGGGAGGATGATGAGGACATCAATACAATTGTTACACCCACAGCCCCTGCTGCTATACATACTGGACCAATTACTAGAGCTCGTGCACGCCAACTAAATTACCAGGTACTTTTGTTTCTTGGTAATGATTCTAATGTTCATGAGAATATGATGCTGCCTAAATTGGATACATTTGTTTTGCTTACAAATGAAGGGCCTAGCTTGGAGAAGGATGAACATTGGAGCAAGAACAAGCATGGAGATGATGGCATGCGCAAGGGAAACAAGAACGGAGTTACAAGTGATGATTTCAGGACTTTGAAGCCACCATAATGGGTGCATGAAGCCTTGGACGAAATATACAAGACGCCACTTCACAAATTTCGTCCCGAGGCTATTTTAGGTGCTGCGTCACCTTATTATTGGGCCAGGCCCATGTAATTTCAAAATACATAAGTATAGGCTATTTTTAGAGTCCATATGTGTGGGGAAACAAGAGATAGGGTTGATTTCGGACCCCTCCACCAAGGGCCACGAAATTCTCCCCCTCTTCCTCCATATATACAGCCCTTAGGGCATCGTTTAGACTTTGGGTTTTGTTTAGATTAAAAGTTCGCCATAGCTGCAACTTCGCGTACTTCGTTTGTGTTCAACGACCAGACAAAGGCGTCACAGAACCCCACCTTGATCAATAAAGCTTTCATCTTATATTCGCAATATCCAGATTGCAATCTTAGTTTCTTGCTTGTTCTTCGTTTACTCGCAGGAAACAGACCCTCGTGGTCAGGTTGATCGTGCTCCGGCGTGGTCAATAACCTCTCGGAGTTGGTTTAGCGATTGCTAAGGCGCGACGTCCTCGCACGTTCGTAGTCGGATCGTCAAAGTCGACTTCCACCAAAGCGAAATCCACCATCTCATCGAAAGACGGGACACCTTTGCCTCTATCAGGATATGATGAACTAACCCTAAATTTCACCGAGCAACCTGGAAATCTGATACCACTTGATAGAGGCAAAGGTGTCCCGTCTTTCGATGAGATGATG
>NW_025228200.1:36335-45035 GCF_018294505.1 Triticum aestivum | reverse complement strand
CCTATACTTATGTATTTCGAAATTACATGGGCCTGGCCCAATAATAAGGTGACGCAGCACCTAAAATAGCCTCGGGACGAAATTTATGAAGTGGCATCTTGTATATTTCGTTCAAGGCTTCATGCACCCATTATGGTGGCTTCAAAGTCCTGAAATCATCACTTGTAACTCCGTTCTTGTTCCCCTTGCGCATGCCATCATCTCCATGCTTGTTCTTGCTCCAATGTTCATCCTTCTCCAAGCTAGGCCCTTCATTTGTAAGCAAAACAAATGTATCCAATTTAGGCAGCATCATATTCTCATGAACATTAGAATCATTACCAAGAAACGAAAGTACCTGGTAATTTAGTTGGCGTGCACGAGCTCTAGTAATTGGTCCAGTATGTATAGCAGCAGGGGCTGTGGGTGTAACAATTGTATTGATGTCCTCATCACTCCCCTTCTTGAAATGAAGTTGTCCTCGACGGAAGTTCATCTTCCTCACCCAAATAAGGCTTCAAATCTGCAATGTTAAAAGTGGGACTAACCCCAAAATCTGCAGGCAGCTCAAGTTTATATGCATTATCATTTATTGACTCTGGATCCTGTCATGATTAGTAGAACAAGAAACAAAACCCAAAAATAATGTTCCTATAACTACTAGGATGTGATGGTAAACGCTCACAGTAAAGCAAATATCAATGTCTTACAAGTTCTTACCATGCAGCAGGCGGTGATCGGCAACCAGCGGTGTCAAGTAACTCCGAATATTGAGTAAAGCGATTGCCAGGGGAGCGTACGTATACACGGTATAGAAATATGTGGAGCTGGGTTGGCTATATATGGTAGCAAAAGATTAGCAATAATCAATTCAAAGATGCAATGTTGAATAAACGCTCAACGACGGTACTGTGCTGGTCCTAGGCTAGACCGGACTAGAGACGCGAGCCTAGAACACTAATAAGGTCACGGCGTAGCACAACTAGCATCAATGAAGGATACTAAGTAGCTCTTGACAGCAAGATATAAGTGAAGATCACAACGGCAGTGAAGATAATGATGAAAAACAACTGCCAAGCAGGATATACAACAACTCTCTCTCCAACTTTCCTCTTGAAAAGTTTGAGACAATTTTCTGAAAATTCTTTCAAAGAATGCTACTAACTCAAGCTTTCCAATGCAAAAAGAATCACTCAATTCCGAGTTGATATGAGGAGTCAAAGAATTCTAAAACTGCCCTGAAAAATTGGAACAAGCTGTGTTCACGAACTTCAGAGGGCAAAAAGACCTATTTAGAAGCCGATTTTGAGGTGTCAAATATTGAACTAGCTTCTGCAACTATTTAGATGCGGCTCGTCGCTATCTTCAATTTGAGTACTCACGGAGCCAAAACGGACTTCGTATGAGGAAGATACACCCGTTTTACTGAACAGTACGCAAAACAGATTCCAATCCGAATTCAGGTACGAGATTGATTCTAGATAGATCCAATTTTTTTCTTCTCTCTTTTTTTTTCTCACGCTTTTTTTATTTTTCTTCTCCCTCTTTTCTTTTTTTTCTTTATATTCTTTTTTCTCTTTTTTTTTCTTTATATTCTTTTTCTCCCTCTTTCCAAGACAAACTAGATAAGATGCAGATTCGATCAGGCGAAGATGTGAGTGACCTCAACTATGATTATGACAATAAACAGTGCGTAGCACGTGGTGGAAATTGGTGGATGGGATGGTGGACAGCGGATGGGATAATGATGCAGCGGCTGCGTGACTAATGTGAACAGATGTCCCGATCTTTCGATGAGATGGTAACTATCGATTTGGTGGAGACGACTTTGACGATCCGACTACAAACGTGCACGATGTTGCGCCTTAGCAATCGCTAAACCAATCTCCAGAGGTTATTGACCACGCCGGTGCACGATCAACCTGACCACGAAGGTCTATTCCTGCAAGCAATCGAAGAACGAGCAAGAATATGATAAAAGCAATCTGAATATTGCAAATATATATGAAGTATTGATAAAGGTGGGGATCCGAAAGCGGTCTTGGTCTGGTCGTTGGACACAAACGAAGTACACGAAGTTGCGTTGGCTAACTTTTAACTAAACAAATCCCAAGGAAAAAGCTACTAGATGGATCTACTTATATAGGAGCAAGGGGTGGCGGCCAAGGAGGTGGGAGGACGTCCCAAGGCAGCCTAAAACTAACCCTAGGTCGTACAAGGCTCATGGGCCCAAGTGGAGGTGATGTAACACCTTTGGACTTGTAGTTTGACTCGGATTCTGCTGCAGCATCAGATTGTTTCGTCCACAACTCAACGCTCCGGACGAATTTGAAGGTGATTCCAATTGGGTTGGAAAGTGCACGAAATCTAATTTCCAACAAAAAAAGAATCACCCAATTCGGAGTCCGTATGAAAAACTTGTGTGCGTTTTGAGTCAGGTATGTCTGTGCAGTCCGAATCTGAATCCAGAACGTGAGAGACTTGGACTCTATCTTCTCTTGGGCCAAAAGTGACGTGAGAGAACTTTTTGGACAGCAAATAAACATCTCTTTCTTCCTTATCTTCATATGTGGATTGTACAAATGTCCCATACACCTGCAATTAGACAAAACACAAAAGTGTGTGAAGTATTTTTGTTCTGCATAACATAAATAGATTATTGAATAGTTTGCACTAGAAATCACCTGACAAATATGCATATATGCAATATTTTTGATCATATCCAAGGTAGTCATGTCCTCATAACTAAGGCTAATGGTAACAGGAGGAGGGGGACACAATGTTTATCCAGGTTTGGGCCCTCCCTATGGAGGTAATACCCTACTTCCTGCTTGATTGATCTTGATGATATGAGTATTACAAGAGTTGCTCTACCACGGGATCCTAGAGGCTAAACCCTAGAAGCTAGCCTATGGTTGTGATTGTTGTTGTCCTACGGACTAAACCCTCCGGTTTATATAGACATCGAAGGGGGCTAGGGTTACACAGAGTCAGTTACAGAGGAAGGAATCATCACATCCGAATCGCCAAGCTTGCCTTCCATGCAAAGGAGAGTCCCATCTGGACATGGGATGAAGTCTTCTATCTTGTATCTTCATAGCCCAACAGTCTGGCATACGCTTATAGTCCGGCTGTCCGAGGACCCCCTAATCCAGGACTCCCTCAGTAGCCCCTGAACTAGGCTTCAATGATGACGAGTCCGGCGCACAAATTGTCTTTGGCATTGCAAGGCGGGTTCCTTCTCCAAATACTTCAAAGTAGATCTTGAACATAAGAATCGTGTCCGGCTCTGCAAAACAAATCCCACATACCACTGTAGAGAGTATAACATCCCACGAGTCTAATTTACTGACATATCATAGCGTGACATCATGCCACGGCCTGGTCTTTATTCGAACCATTTTTATCCTGCCCCTCCGTATTTCGAGGCACGGTTTTATTAGCACGTCTTGTCTAAGCAGAGATCGAGCCCCCATATCACAGGATTCTCATCCATACAGGCATGGGTAACCCAACCGTGCCATCAGCACGACGCTTGGGAAATAAGCGAGTTTTAGGGCGAACAAGGAGGCGCATGATTTTTACTGCCATTATAAAGGGATAAGGATTCCCCTCTGATGAGGACACAAGGTGAATTCACTCCTCTTCGAACCGTCACTTTCCGCATATGAGACATGGCTACTACCTCATGCATGGACCTTGCGTACACTCAGGTACAACCAAGATGACCATGGAGAATCCAAGGACCAAGGCCAAGCATGGAAGAGAAGATGGAAGAAAGGAGAAGAAGAAGATGGCGCGGCTGTTGGAGCCAGGCCGGACATCCGGACCGTCGTTCGGATCATCCGGGCTCAGCCGGATCATCTGGACCCTCCTCCGGATCGTGCGGGTAAATCACCCCGAAGGCACCCGAAGCTCGCACCTGAAGCCGGATCATCCGGACCCCGTCCCGGATCATCCGGACCCTGCCCGGACGTCCGGACCCCAGCTGGACATCCGGTCCTGCGCCGCCACCAGTCGGGCATCCAGCTCATCCGGGCCTCCACCCGGACCATCCGGACCAGCCCGGATCATCCGGAACCCCGTCCGGATCATCCGGCCTTGCCTGCGCGCATGACTTGGGCCGAGGCCCGTGTACCCCTTTGCCCCTCACTTACCCCTTCGTGGCTTAGCACTATAAATAGACCTCCTCCTCCCCATTTTGAGGGTTAGCGTTGATTTAGCTCAAGTTAGAGATAGAGCCTCGCTCATCCATCGGATCTCCTCCTCGTGAGAGACCGCGGCCTCTTCGGAGTAGATCCTATCGGATTCAAGACCCCCTCATGGGAAGATCCCTTTGTGGATTCAAGGCCTCCTCACGGAGAAGATCGGTTACCTTTGTATCCTTACCTTTGTTGACTTTGGATCTCATGTATCTCTTTGTGTTCTTCGATCTAGCACTTGTGTGACCGATTCCTTGTTGGTTGAGTGTTTTCCCTCGTCCCTCCCCGTGATTTCCTCGTGTTCTTCCGCTCGTTCTTCGTGTCTCCCCGTAGGATCCACTCCAAACGTGAAAGATCGATGCTATAGGGTTCCACCCTACATCATCATGGTATCATGAGCCACGTTGATCACGTTTTGGAGCCCCTACCCCTCTTTTTCTAGCTTGATTTTGTTGTTTTCGTCCTAAATCCGAAAATCCCCACCAAAAATAGCCTCAAATTTTTTTGTGATTTGTTGGTTTGAATCAAATCAAATTTTTTTGTTGTTTTGTTGATTTTGATCCGTGGATTTGCTTGGTTTCAAATGGATCTAGCATTTCCCCAAGTTTCCCCACCTTCCATCCACGAAATCCATCAAATTTTGCCCCGAAAATCATCCATTTCCGCCCAAAAATTCGTCCCCGAGAGGAAATCCCGAGCAGTTTGACTTGCCCGGATCATCCGGACCTTCTCCCGGGTCATCCGAACATCTCCCGGATCAGCTGGACCCTCTCCCGCACGTCCGGATACCCCAAGCACCCAGAAAACAGAACCGGAGCTGACGAACCCGGATCATCCGGATGTACACCCGGATCATCCGGACCTAGCCCGGATCATCCGGACCTCCTCCCGGATGTCCGGTTAACCCTAAAACTGACACGGCTGAAATTTTGTTTTGGTCATAACTAATTCATGCGGAGTCCGTTTTTGACATTCTTTAGCTCGTTTTGAAGCTATTGACATCCCCCTTCCCACAAAAATACCACCAACACCATTTGTGATAGAGGCAAAGGTGTCCCGTCTTTCGATGAGATGATGGATATCGCTTTGGTGGCAGTCGACTTTGACGATCCGACTACGAACGTGCGAGGACGTCGTGATAGAGGCAAAGGTGTCCTGTCTTTCGATGAGATGATGGATATCGCTTTGGTGGAAGTCGACTTTGACGATCCGACTACGAACGTGCGAGGACGTCGCGCCTTAGCAATCACTAAACCAACTCCGAGAGGTTATTGACCACGCCGGAGCACGATCAACCTGACCACGAGGGTCTGTTTCCTGCGGGCAAACGAAGAACAAGCAAGAAACTGAGATTGCAATCTCGATATTGTGAATATAAGATGAAAGCTTTATTGATCAAGGTGGGGTTCTGTGACGCCTTTGTCTGGTCGTTGAACACAAACGAAGTACACGAAGTTGCAGCTATGGCGAACTTTTAATCTAAACAAAACCCAAAGTCTAAACGATGCCCTAAGGGCTGTATATATGGAGGAAGAGGGGGGGAATTTCGTGGCCCTTGGTGGAGGGGTCCGAAATCAACTCTATCTCTTGTTTCCCCACACATACGGACTCTAAAAATAGCCTATACTTATGTATTTCGAAATTACATGGGCCTGGCCCAATAATAAGGTGACGCAGCACCTAAAATAGCCTCGGGACGAAATTTATGAAGTGGCATCTTGTATATTTCGTCCAAGGCTTCATGCACCCATTATGGTGGCTTCAAAGTCCTGAAAATCATCACTTGTAACTCCGTTCTTGTTCCCCTTGCGCATGCCATCATCTCCATGCTTGTTCTTGCTCCAATGTTCATCCTTCTCCAAGCTAGGCCCTTCATTTGTAAGCAAAACAAATGTATCCAATTTAGGCAGCATCATATTCTCATGAACATTAGAATCATTACCAAGAAACGAAAGTACCTGGTAATTTAGTTGGCGTGCACGAGCTCTAGTAATTGGTCCAGTATGTATAGCAGCAGGGACTGTGGGTGTAACAATTGTATTGATGTCCTCATCACGTCGCGCCTTAGCAATCGCTAAACCAACTCCGAGAGGTTATTGACCACGCCGGAGCACGATCAACCTGACCACGAGGGTCTGTTTCCTGCGAGCAAACGAAGAACAAGCAAGAAACTGAGATTGCAATCTGGATATTGCGAATATAAGATGAAAGCTTTATTGATCAAGGTGGGGTTCTGTGACGCCTTTGTCTGGTCGTTGAACACAAACGAAGTATGCGAAGTTGCAGCTATGGCGAACTTTTAATCTAAACAAAACCCCAAAGTCTAAACGGTGCCCTAAGGGCTGTATATATGGAGGAAGAGAGGGGGAATTTCGTGGCCCTTGGTGGAGGGGTCCGAAATCAACCCTATCTCTTGTTTCCCCACACATACGGACTCTAAAAATAGCCTATACTTATGTATTTCGAAATTACATGGGCCTGGCCCAATAAAAAGGTGACGCAGCACCTATAATAGCCTCGGGACGAAATTTATGAAGTGGCATCTTGTATATTTCGTCCAAGGCTTCATGCACCCATTATGGTGGCTTCAAAGTCCTGAAATCATCACTTGTAACTCCATTCTTGTTCCCCTTGCGCATGGCATCATCTCCATGCTTGTTCTTGCTCCAATGTTCATCCTTCTCCAAGCTAGGCCCTTCATTTGTAAGCAAAACAAATGTATCCAATTTAGGCAGCATCATATTCTCATGAACATTAGAATCATTACCAAGAAACGAAAGTACCTGATAATTTAATTGGCGTGCGCGAGCTCTAGTAATTGGTCCCGTATATGTAGCAGTAGGGGCTGTGGGTGTAACAATGGTATTGATGTCCTCATCAATTTGACACCATCAAATTTTCGGGATTTTGGCATCTTTGCCTAGGGCTTCCACCATATCATCCGCATAGCCACCACCGACTTCCGCAACCTAACCCATTTTGTTCCCCATTGCATATGTGGTTGTTTGAGTTGTCACTAGAGTCTCCTAAGGTGTTTCGGCTAGTTAGGGACAATTGCTTCTTCATCAACCACCACCACCACTTCCGCATAGACGTGCCCACCATACAATTCCACCCCAACTTAACCCAATTTTGTTTGAGTTGTGGCTTGTGTCTCCTAAGGTGTTTCGGCTACTTAGGGACGGCAAATTCAACTCCGACTCGTGTATAGCCCATCATTCCACTTCCGCATTGCCTAGTGCAACACCACCACCGCTTTCCGCTACCACCATTTGACATTTGTCATTTGAGATTTTGAGTTTGCGGTTTTTCCGTTTCCTAAGGTGTTTCGGCTACTTAGGGACGAGTCTCCATCATCTTGGTATCTACACCAAGAACACCGCCACTCATCATCGCAAAGGACGGTAACCTCGACGACACCTTTGTATATTCCCTTGCAATTGCATTGTTAACCCCTAGCCCATTTTGCGTTACTTGCCAATCGAGACTAGCCATTTGAGTATTGCCGGCAACATTACTTGTGCACATTAGTGATCATACTTCCCATAAGCAAACATACCATATCATCGTGGTGCATATATTGCTATCATATCTTGTGTCACAAGTTTGTTCCCGCATATACACAATTGCTATCTTGGTTTGTGCATTGTGCAAAGTGGCCATAGAAAACAAAAGAAATAAATCTTTTAAGCAAAAGAGAAAGAGAGCAAAGAAGCTTGTAAGCAAGTGCCATAGCATCATACCACATTGCATATAAGATTGTCATATCCGATCATCTTGGATCATCTTGAGAGAAACACCGGGAACCATACATACATAGCATACTTGGGATAGAAAGTTTATCCATTTTGCATCTTATAGGTTGTGCACAAGTGTCGGATCCGCCTATTGAGCAATCGTGCTAGCGTCTCTCTTGAGTTGTGCAACACGAGCGTTTTCCGTGGATTCCACATTTTGTGCTCATTCCTTGGTTGCACGACCCCATTTATCTATCCGTGTGTGTGTTTCCGTGTGCCACATATTGCTATTGGTCCATTTGTTTCACTTGCGAATTTGTGAATCTTTTTCAACATTGTTGACTCTTGCTAACATTTTGCATTAAATTTTTGTGCCACTATCCTCACCGAGCTCCACTATAAGCTTTACTTGTGTAGGTGTGAAAACCGACAAGGATTGGTACCAATAGTGATAGAGGCAAAGGTGTCCCGTCTTTTGATGAGATGATGGATATCGCTTTGGTGGCAGTCGACTTTGACGATCCGACTACGAACGTGCGAGGACGTTGCGCCTTAGCAATCGCTAAACCAACTCTGAGAGGTTATTGACCACGCCGGAGCACGATCAACCTGACCACGAGGGTCTGTTTCCTGCGAGCAAACGAAGAACAAGCAAGAAACTGAGATTGCAATCTGGATATTGCGAATATAAGAAGAAAGCTTTATTGATCAAGGTGGGGTTCTATGACGCCTTTGTCTGGTCGTGATAGAGGCAAAGGTGTCCCATCTTTCGATGAGATGAT
>NW_025228200.1:13448-33227 GCF_018294505.1 Triticum aestivum | reverse complement strand
GCAAGAATATGATAAAAGCAATCTGAATATTGCGAGTATATATGAAGTATTGATAAAGGTGGGGATCCGTAAGCGGTCTTGGTCTGGTCGTTGGACACAAACGAAGTACACGAAGTTGCAATGGCTAACTTTTAACTAAACAAATCCCAAGGAAAAGCTACTAGATGGATCTACTTATATAGGAGCAAGGGGTGGCGGCCAAGGAGGTGGGAGGACGTCCCAAGGCAGCCTAAAACTAAATCTAGGTCGTACAAGGCCAATGGGCCCAAGTGGAGGTGATGTAACACCTTTGGACTTGTAGTTTGACTCGGATTCTGCTGCAGCATCAGATTGTTTCGTCCACAACTCAACGCTCCGGACGAATTTGAAGGTGATTCCAATTGGGTTGGAAAGTGCACGAAATCTAGTTTCCAACAAAAAAAGAATCACCCAATTCGGAGTCCGTATGAAAAACTTGTGTGCGTTTTGAGTCAGGTGTGTCTGTGCAGTCCGAATTTGAATCCAGAACGTGAGAGACTTGGACTCTATCTTCTCTTGGGCCAAAAGTGACGTGAGAGAACTTTTTGGACAGCAAATAAACATCTCTTTCTTCCTTATCTTCATATGTGGATTGTACAAATGTCCCATACACCTGCAATTAGACAAAACACAAAAGTGTGTGAAGTATTTTTGTTCTGTATAACATAAATAGATTATTGAATTGTTTGCACTAGAAATCACCTGACAAATATGCATATATTCAATATTTTTGGTCATATCCAAGGTAGTCATGTCCTCATCATCCTCCCCTTCTTGAAAATAAAGCCGTCCTCGGCGTTGCTTAATCTGAAATGTGGCTAACAAAAGAGATAAGGTGTACATGTTGTATATGTATATGTCATCCATTTTTACTTCCCTTGATTTTTGCATATATGACACTTGAATAGATGAGTAACTTGCATAGTTCATAAAATCTAAAGCCAAAAAATTAGCACAAGAAGTAGAAGGCATGAAAATATTGCAACTCAGTTTGCACATATAAGTGAAGCTCTTATTCATTTCAAAAGATTGACAATGTTCATCATTAAACCATCCCAACATTGGTGAATAAACCGTACTTGCATCAAACTTACATGCTACAACATGCTTAAATAAGCAGACATGTAATAAGTCATTCAACACAGAATCATCACCAAGATTAGAGGTCATATCAAAATGATTAAACATTGGTTCTTTTGCATCAATAGTTAATTCAATGGGTGCACTCAAAATTGTTGGTATTTCAGTTGTTTGATCACATGGCAAAGTCAAATTATCAACGTAGTCCTCTAAAATAGGTGGTGTGATCAAAGTAGTGGGTAGCTCATCAGATGGTGCATTCAAATTGACAAGGCATTCATCATTCTCATGTAGAGATGGAAGATCAGTACCTTTGTCATTACCTCTTATGATCAACTCAGATGATGTAGCCACTCTCGGGGGCGATGTGTCACATGGTGGAGGTGATGTAGTCCTGACAACAACGGATGTGGTTGTCATAGTATGCCTAGTAGTTGAAGGAACAATCATATCAACTCTTGGAATGTGCATCGTGCGCTTGTTCTCCTCGTGGCCAACACGTCGTTTTATTTCCTGTTTAGCTTTGCAAGCAAGATGAAACAAATGGTCCATAGGATAACACTCTTCATGAATTAGTATCTCTTGAATATCACGGTTTAATCCTCCCCAAAATCTATCCATAAAATTATCTTCACTTTCTTCCAAAGAGGAATGCAACAAGGTAGTTTGTAAATCATCATAATATTTTGTTACAGTTTCACTACCTTGTTTTAAGTGTTGCAACTTCTTAATCATGTCACGAGTATAATAAGCAGGGACGAAAGTATGTCGCATGGCAAGTTTCAAATCATCCCAAGTAGTAGGTATATAATCAGGGTGTAACCGACAATATTCACACCATCAAACCAAAGCATAACCAGTGAAAGAACCAACCGCAACCTTAACCTTTTTATGTTCATTGAAATTATGGGAAGCAAATATATTTTTTATGTCGAACTCCCATTCAATATATAAAGCAGGCTTAAAACGGCCATTAAATGGTGGTATAGATACATTAACCTGATCATGTTTGTGCACCTCTCGTGACGGTTGTGGTATTTGCAAAGGTGGTGGCACGTCTCCCGCGATCGACAAAGCCCATGAATTGACTCTGGATCCTGTCATGATTAGTAGAAGAAGAAACAAAACCCAAAAATAATGTTCCTATAACTACTAGGATGTGGTGGTAAAACGCTCACAGTAAAGCAAATATCAATGTCTTACAATTTCTTACCATGCAGCAGGCGGTGATCGGCAACCAGCGGTGTCAAGTAACTCCGAATATTGAGTAAAGCGATTGCCAGGGGAGCGTACGTATACACGGTGTAGAAATATGTGGAGCTGGGTTGGCTATATATGGTAGCAAAAGATTAGCAATAATCAATTCAAAGATGCAATGTTGAATAAACGCTCAACGACGGTACTGTGCTGGTCCTAGGCTAGACCGGACTAGAGACGCGAGCCTAGAACACTAATGAGGTCACGGCGTAGCACAACTAGCATCAATGAAGGATACTAAGTAGCTCTTGACAGCAAGATATAAGTGAAGATCACAACGGCAGTGAAGATAATGATGAAAAATAACTGCCAAGCAGGATATACAACAACTCTCTCTCCAACTTTCCTCTTGAAAAGTTTGAGACAATTTTCTGATAAATTCTTTCAAAGAATGCTACTAACTCAAGCTTTCCAATGCACAAAGAATCACTCAATTCCGAGTTGATATGAGGAGTCAAAGAATTCTAAAACTGGCCTAAAAAATTGGAACAAGCTGTGTTCACGAACTTCAGAGGGCAAAAAGACCTATTTCGAAGCCGATTTTGAGGTGTCAAATATTGAACTAGCTTCTGCAACTATTTAGATGCGGCTCGTCTCTAGCTTCAATTTGAGTACTCACGGAGCCAAAATGGACTTCGTATGAGGAAGATACACCTGTTTTACTGAACAGTGCGCAAAACAGATTCCAATCCGAATTCAGGTACGAGATTGATTTTAGATAGATCCGATTTTTTTTCTTCTCTTTTTTTTCTCACGCTTTTTTTTTCTTTTTCTTCTCTCTCTTTTTCTTTTTTTCCTCTCTTTTTTTTTCTCTATCTTCTTCTTTTTTCTTTCCAAGACAAACTAGATAAGATGCAGATTGGATCAGGCGAAGATGTGAATGACCTCAACTATGATTATGACAATGAACAGTGCGTAGCATGTGGTGGAAATTAATAGATGGGATGGTGGACAGCGGAAGGGATAATGATGCAGCGGCGGCGTGACTAATGTGAACAGAACTCGAAACTCTAAAGGAACTAGACGCTAAGACCAGCAACTGACACGATGATGCAACCGATAATTCAACTATGCAAGCAATGAATAGAAAATTGCAAAGGCTCAGACTGGCTTGGATAAAGGATGAACAGATCTAAATTTTTTTGTGTGGCTTTTTCTTGGACAATAGGTAAGAAAATAAATCTAATCTAGGAAAACTGGATATTCTCACCGAGCAACCTGAAAACTGATACCACTTGATAGAGGCGGGGGTGTCCCGATCTTTCGATGAGATGATAACTATCGATTTGGTGAAGATGACTTTGACGATCCGACTACAAACGTGCACGACGTTGCGCTTTAGCAATCGCTAAACCAACTCCGAAAGGTTATTGACCACGCTGGAGCACAATCAACCTGACCACGAAGGTCTATTCCTGCAAGCAATCGAAGAACAAGCAAGAATATGATAAAAGCAATCTGAATATTGCGAGTATATATGAAGTATTGATAAAGGTGGGGATCCGTAAGCGGTCTTGGTCTGGTCGTTGGACACAAACGAAGTACACGAAGTTGCAGTCCGAATCTGAATCCAGAACGTGAGAGACTTGGACTCTATCTTCTCTTGGGCCAAAAGTGACGTGAGAGAACTTTTTGGACAGCAAATAAACATCTCTTTCTTCCTTATCTTCATATGTGGATTGTACAAATGTCCCATACACCTGCAATTAGACAAAACACAAAAGTGTGTGAAGTATTTTTGTTCTGGATAACATAAATAGATTATTGAATAGTTTGCACTAGAAATCACCTCACAAATATGCATATATGCAATATTTTTGGTCATATCCAAGGTAGTCATGTCCTCCTCATCAACTTATCTTTCAATACCGAGAAGGCTTCTTCCTGTGCGGTACCCCAAAGAAAAGGCACATCTTTCTTTGTAAGCTCATTGAGAGGTGCAGCAATGGTGCTGAAATCTCTCACAAAACGCCTATAGAATCCAGCGAGGCCAAGAAAACTCCTCACTTGTGTGACCGTTTTGGGTTGCGGCCAACTCTCAATAGCTTCAATCTTGGCTTTATCAACTTCAATTCCTTGTGGAGTAACAACATAGCCAAGAAAAGATACTCGGTCGGTGCAAAAGGTGCACTTCCCAAGGTTACCAAACAAACGTGCATCACGTAGAGCAATAAAAACAGCACGTAAATGTTCCAAATGTTCTTCCAAAGATCTGCTATAAATCAATATGTCATCAAAGTAAACTACCACAAATCATCCAATGAAAGCACGTAAAACTTCGTTCATTAATCTCATGAAAGTACTAGGTGCATTAGTTAACCCAAAAGGCATGACTAACCACTCATATAATCCAAACTTAGTTTTGAATGCTGTTTTCCATTCATCTCCCAATTTATACGAATTTGATGGTATCCACTACGCAAATCAACTTTGGAGAATATTGTAGAGCCACTCAATTCATCAAGCATATCATCTAGCCTAGGAATAGGATGACGATAACGAATAGTAATATTATTAATGCCTCTACAATCAACACACGTACGTGATGTACCATCCTTTTTCGGCACTAGAATAATAGGAACAGCACAAGGACTAACGGATTCGCGTATATAACCTTTGTCGAGAAGCTCTTGTACTTGACGCATAATCTCCTTCGTCTCCTCTGGATTGGTACGGTATGGTGCACGGTTTGGCAGTGAAGCACCGGGAATTAAGTCAATCTGATGCTCAATCCCTCGAATAGGCGGTAATCCCGGTGGCACGTCTTGTGGAAAGACGTCAGCGAACTCCTGCAAAATGTTAGTGACAGCAGGAGGCAAAGAGGAAGGCACGTCCTCGAATGAAAATAATGCCTCTTTGCACACAAAAGCATAGCAAACAGATTTGCTGAAATCTAGCTCATCAATATCAGATTTGGTGGCAAATAAACATGCACTTTTCAATTTAATTTCGGAAGCAACACTAGATGGTTTATTATTAGGCTTCATTTGTTGCTCAAATTCTTTTCCCACAATCTGATTTTCACTCTTATTCGTCTCCTGTTTTGCTTTATTAGCTCTATTAATATCATCTTTCAAAATGGAATCAGGAGTCATAGGAAGCAAAGTAATATTTTTATCCTTATGAACAAGAGTATAGTGATTGTTTCTACCATGGTGTACAGAATTTTTATCAAATTGCCATGGTCTACCAAGTAATAAGGAACATGCTTGCATAGGTACCACATCACAATCAACATAATCAGCATATGTAGAGATACTAAAATGCACACGAACAGTACGTGTTACCTTAACCTTGCCGCTGTTGTTGAACCATTGGATGTAGTAAGGATGTGGATGTGGTCTTGTGGTGAGAGAAAGCTTCTCCACCATCTCCATGCTAGCCAAGTTGTTGCAGCTCCCTCGGTCTATGATGACACGCACAGAACGTTCTTTCACAACTCCCTTGGTATGGAACAAATTGTGCCTCTGATTTTGCTCAGCTTGTGTGACCTGCACACTCAAAACACGTTGAGCAACTAAAAATTCATACCTGTCAGCGTCTTCAGGAGCCATGTATTGCGTCTCATGATCAGAATCATCTCCACCATGTTCTTCACGTGTAATAAGAGCCAAAGTCTCCTCATCATAGTCACTAGCGGACTCATATCCACCATCCGCGGTATCAATCATCACACGCGGAGATTTGCATTCTCTCGCATAATGACCTCCTCCCTTACAACGACGACAAATAATATCACTTGTGTGCCCTGTTGATGCCATGGAAGAAGAAGAACGCTGTGCAGGCCCCGCAGGTGCGCCCTTGGCAGATAATGGTGGTTGTGCCTGTTTTCTTGTATCACGGCTGGAGGAGACACCTGATTGAGGTGCTGGTGCAGTTGAAGTAGAAGATGCACGCGGTGTCCATGATGAAGGTCGGCCTGCAGAAAAGTTAGTTCGCGCCAATGCTTGTCGATCCTGCACTTCACGTTCAGCTTTACAAGCAAGATGGAATAAACGAGTGATATTAGTATACTCCTTATAGTCTAGAATGGTCTGAATCTCTCTATTTAATCCACCGAGAAAACGTGTAAGCATAGCTTCATTCTCCTCAACAATACCACATCTAATCATGCCAGTTTGTAATTCCTGATAATATTCTTCTACAGAATTTTTTCCTTGTCTTAAGCGCTGTAATTTCTGAAGCAATTCACGTTGATAATATGGTGGAACCCAACGAGTACGCATAGCAGTTTTCAAAGCAGCCCAAGTAGTTGGAATAGGATATAATCTACAATGTTCAGACCACCATACACATGCAAAACTAGTGAAAGCACAAACAGCAGCGGCAACCCGTCTCTCCTCGGGATATTGTAAACATGTAAATCATTGTTTAGTTTCTAACTCCCAAGTAAGATATATATCAGGAACATATCTACCCTCGAAAGGTGGAATATTCAATTTCAGTTTAGGAAGATGGTCATGATCTCGTACCTGAGGGAAAGCCCTACCATCGTGATTATTTGCATGTGGACGACCTGGTGGTTGTGGTGCAGGTGGTTGCACGTAGTTCTGATTTTGAGCAACCTCATCCTTGTAATCTCCCACATAATCATCCTCCTCCGCATCAGCAGCAGGAGCCACAGAAGTATCAACAGCAGCACCAACAGTTTGGCCAAACGCAAGAGGAACACGGCTCGCTCGGCGGAGATCTGTTTCCCGATGTGGAGGTAGTCGTTGTTGTTGTTGTTGGAGAGGTGCGTTAGGTGCAGCGGGTGGTGGTGGTGGAAGACGCGTGAGCAATTCATTAAACTTGTTATCGAGCTTTGTTTCGAACGTCTTCTCCATGCCATCTATCTTCTCCATGGCCTCTTCAAATCTGTTTAGCACATCTTGCACCTGTCCACTCATCATTTGCTGAAATTTATCATGCAAATCCTTATTCGTCATGTTCTCCCAGTCAGTCTCGTCGGCTTGTGATCCTGGCATGGTTAGCAGCAATAGAAACACACAAGAATATGATCCTACAGACTACTAACAAGAGGTGGTGGTGGGTGTCACAAATCCGTCAAGCAAATCTCAAATTCTTACCAGTTCTTACCCAGCAGCAGGCGGTGATCGGCAACCGTTGTAGTCAAAAACTCTCAAAGCTTGGATAGAGCGATTACCAGGGAGAGTCAAACGCACGACGTAGATGTATGTGGAGCTCGGAAGGCTTATAATATGGTAGCAAAAAGGGTCAGCAATAATCAATTCAGAGATGCAAAGTTGAATAAACGCTCAACGATGGTATTGTGCTGGTCCTAGGCTAGACTGTGCTAGAGACGCGAGCCTAGAACACCAACAAAATCACGGCGCGGCACGTAAACAAGGAAAAAGCACACTCTGGATTTTTTTTCGCTCTTTTTTTGCGCTGTTTTTTTTGCACTGTTTTTTTTTTTGCGAAAAATCACTATAATGGCGAGTGTCTCAAAACTCTTCCTAGGTGAAACTGACAGGATGGGCACGAAATTTTTTTGACCAATTTATTTTTGGTGGTGGATATATGGTAGTAGTTGGCAGCGGTGGTGGTATATGACAGCGGTGGTGGTATATGGATACGGATTCGAAGCAGTGGGGGATAAGCGGTGGTGGTAGATGGCAGGGGCGATGATGATGGTGCGGCGGCGGCGTGACAACTTATGACCAGAACTCGAAACTCTAAGAGACTAGACTCTAAGACCAGCAACTAGACACGACGATGCAACCGCAAATTCAACAAAGCAAAACCCTAAAAAGATTATGCAAAGGCTCAGATTGGTTCGGATATGATGAACTAACCCTAATTTTTTTTGTGGCTTTTTCGTGGACTGTAGGTATGAAGAACAGACTCGATCTAAACTACGAAAAACTGTAAAATCTCACCGAGCAACCTGGAAATCTGATACCACTTGATAGAGGCAAAGGTGTCCCGTCTTTCGATGAGATGATGGATATCGCTTTGGTGGCAGTCGACTTTGACGATCCGACTACGAACGTGCGAGGACGTCGCGCCTTAGCAATCGCTAAACCAACTCCGAGAGGTTATTGACCACGCCGGAGCACGATCAACCTGACCACGAGGGTCTGTTTCCTGCGAGCAAACGAAGAACGAGCAAGAAACTGAGATTGCAATCTGGATATTGTGAATATAAGATGAAATCTTTATTGATCAAGGTGGGGTTCTGTGACGCCTTTGTCTGGTCGTTGAACACAAACGAAGTACGCGAAGTTGCAGCTATGGCGAACTTTTAATCTAAACAAAACCCAAAGTCTAAACGGTGCCCTAAGGGCTGTATATATGGAGGAAGAGAGGGGGAATTTCGTGGCCCTTGGTGGAGGGGTCCGAAATCAACCCTATCTCTGGTTTCCCCACACATACGGACTCTAAAAATAGCCTATACTTATGTATTTCGAAATTACATGGGCCTGGCCCAATAATAAGGTGACGCAGCACCTATAATAGCCTCGGGACGAAATTTATGAAGTGGCATCTTGTATATTTCCTCCAAGGCTTCATGCAGCCATTATGGTGGCTTCAAAGTCCTAAAATCATCACTTGTAACTCCGTTCTTGTTCCCCTTGCGCATAGCATCATCTCCATGCTTGTTCTTGCTCCAATGTTCATCCTTCTCCAAGCTAGGCCCTTCATTTGTAAGCAAAACAAATGTATCCAATTTAGGCAGCATCATATTCTCATGAACATTAGAATCATTACCAAGAAACTAAAGTACCTGATAATTTAATTGGCGTGCGCGAGCTCTAGTAATTGGTCCCGTATATGTAGCAGTAGGGGCTGTGGGTGTAACAATGGTATTGATGTCCTCATCACCTATTGCCATGCTTCATGCTAGTGAAACTTCTTCATGTCTTGACTTACCTATTTATGATGAATATGATGATGAGCATGTTGAGTTGCCTAGTTGTGATGCTATGCTCCATAGGATAACTTGTGAAAATTCTATTGGTCACATTATACTTGACAATCCATTGAACTTGTCATATGCTATGAGTGAGATCTCCCATATTGCTTCATTTCAATCTCAACATAGTAACTATGCATGCCCCATTAAAATAAATCCCATTTGCACTTATGGCATAGATGACGAGATGATGGTCATTGGCTTTTGCTTCTCTTGTGATGATATTGCCATGCTTCCTTTACATGATTTGTGCAATTCATCTACTATGTCATGCCATGATCACATTGTTTTGAATATGCATTGTTTTGGATGTTGTCAATATTCTCCATGTGATGTTGCTACTCATGCTCATGAGGAGACCCCCATAGTTTCCTCATACATATTAGGAGATCTTGATACATTTCATACTTTGCATGATTCCCATAATTGCTTGCACCATATGCATTCCATGAATAACAATGCTCTAGATATTTCTCATGATGCATTACATCCTTTGAGTCTCCATTATGCTATACATAATAACAAACCTATCATGATGGATGACATGTTTCTATATCACGCATCTCATTTATTTGAGCATTGGCTATTTTGTGCTAACTGACACATGCACGTGGGCATCATGATGGATGATGTGTACATATACCATGCACACAGAATTTTCTCTTTGTCTTTGTTTTGTGTAGGTACTTATGAACACTCGTCAACCTCACAATCCCATGAGTTGACGAAACGAGCTCTCGAGAGCAACGATGACTTGGGATCCCGTGGACTATCCTTACCACCGTTCCCTTCGTGCAAGGACTACGCGCATCTCTTTTACTTGGCTCTCACACGGCTATGGGCTATTTACCACTTGTCACCTTATGCCCACACTATTGTGTTCACTTTGCATGTTATTCTTGCTTCTTTGCCTTTGCCATGCAATTGTGACCCTTGCTTGCATCTACCCATGATTCACCATTATGATACTTCTATGTGTATTTGCATGCTTGGTGGAGATCCTTGTTGCTTTTGCCATGTTTATCATGTGCCCCATGCTATTGTTGATAGTTGTGTTGGGAGAGTCATGATGCCCCATTGCTATTCACATATGGTCTCTCGCCAATACATTGATGATATTTTGCTCATATCTTGCTTTCATGTTTGTGCTATGTCATGTCCATTATTCATGCCCACTATTTGCACACATGACATGCTTGCCATGATTCCTTCTAGTATGTTGCATCTTCGCACTACTAGCTTGCTTGACGTGATTGCTATGATTGCTTGCTTGGTTGCATCACCCATGTTCCACTATCACTTGCTTTCTTGGGTTGATGACATATATGCTCATGCCTCTCACTTGATTTGTCATAATCATTGCCTCTTGTCTCCATTAGTTGCATCTCTCATATCACCTTGCATTGAGTGCCAACTTGCTATGCTTATTGATCTTGGAGACTTGGACACTTTACTTGTGATGCATTGATAGAGGCGGAGGTGTCCCGTCTTTCGATGAGATGGTGGATTTCGCTTTGGTGGAAGTCGACTTTGACGATCCGACTACGAACGTGCGAGGACGTCGCGCCTTAGCAATCGCTAAACCAACTCCGAGAGGTTATTGACCACGCCGGAGCACGATCAACCTGACCACGAGGGTCTGTTTCCTGCGAGCAAACGAAGAACAAGCAAGAAACTAAGATTGCAATCTGGATATTGCGAATATAAGATGAAAGCTTTATTGATCAAGGTGGGGTTCTGTGACGCCTTTGTCTGGTCGTTGAACACAAACGAAGTACGCGAAGTTGCAGCTATGGCGAACTTTTAATCTAAACAAAACCCAAGGAAAAGCTACTAGATGGATCTACTTATATGGGAGCAAGGGGTGGCGGCCAAGGAGGTGGGAGGACGTCCCAAGGCAGCCTAAAACAAAATCTAGGTCGTACAAGGCCAATGGGCCCAAGTGGAGGTGATGTAACACCTTTGGACTTGTAGTTTGACTCGGATTCTGCTGCAGCATCAGATTGTTTCGTCCACAACTCAACGCTACGGACGAATTTGAAGGTGATTCCAATTGGGTTGGAAAGTGCACGAAATCTAGTTTCCAACAAAAAACGAATCACCCAATTCGGAGTCCGTATGAAAAACTTGTGTGCGTTTTGAGTCAGGTATGTCTGTGCAGTCCGAATCTGAATCCAGAACGTGAGAGACTTGGACTCTATCTTCTCTTGGGCCAAAAGTGACGTGAGAGAACTTTTTGGACAGCAAATAAACATCTCTTTCTTCCTTATCTTCATATGTGGATTGTACAAATGTCCCATACACCTGCAATTAGACAAAACACAAAAGTGTGTGAAGTATTTTTGTCCTGGATAACATAAATAGATTATTGAATAGTTTGCACTAGAAATCACCTGATAAATATGCATATATGCAATATTTTTGGTCATATCCAAGGTAGTCATGTCCTCATCATCCTCCCCTTCTTGAAAATAAAGCCGTCCTCGGCGTTGCTTAATCTGAAATGTGGCTAACAAAAGAGACAAGGTGTACATGTTGTATATGTATATGTCATCCATTTTTACTTCCCTTGATTTTTGCATATATGACACATGAATAGATGAGTAACTTGCATAGTTCATAAAATCTAAAGCCAAAAAATTAGCACAAGAAGTAGAAGGCATGAAAATATTGCAACTCAGTTTGCGCATATAAGTGAAGCTCTTATTCATTTCAAAAGATTGACAATGTTCATCATTAAACCATCCCAACATTGGTGAATAAACCTTACTTGCATAAAATTTACATGCTACAACATGCTTAAATAAGCAAACATGCAATAAGTCAATCAAGACAGAATCATCACCAAGATTAGAGGTCATGATGAGGACATCAATACAATTGTTACACCCACAGCTCCTGCTGCTATACATACTGGACCAATTACTAGAGCTCGTGCACGCCAACTAAATTACCAGGTACTTTCGTTTCTTGGTAATGATTCTAATGTTCATGAGAATATGATGCTGCCTAAATTGGATACATTTGTTTTGCTTACAAATGAAGGGCTTAGCTTGGAGAAGGATGAACATTGGAGCAAGAACAAGCATGGAGATGATGGCATGCGCAAGGGAAACAAGAACGGAGCTACAAGTGATGATTTCAGGACTTTGAAGCCACCATAATGGGTGCATGAAGCCTTGGACGAAATATACAAGATGCCACTTCATAAATTTCGTCCCGAGGCTATTTTAGGTGCTGCGTCACCTTATTATTGGGCCAGGCCCATGTAATTTCGAAATACATAAGTATAGGCTATTTTTAGAGTCCGTATGTGTGGGGAAACAAGAGATAGGGTTGATTTCGGACCCCTCCACCAAGGGCCACGAAATTCCCCCCCTCTTCCTCCATATATACAGCCCTTAGGGCATCGTTTAGACTTTGGGTTTTGTTTAGATTAAAAGTTCGCCATAGCTGCAACTTCGCGTACTTCGTTTGTGTTCAACGACCAGACAAAGGCGTCACAGAACCCCACCTTGATCAATAAAGCTTTCATCTTATATTCGCAATATCCATATTGCAATCTTAGTTTCTTGCTTGTTCTTCGTTTGCTCGCAGGAAACAGACCCTCGTGGTCAGGTTGATCGTGCTCCGGCGTGGTCAATAACCTCTCAGAGTTGGTTTAGCGATTGCTAAGGCGCGACGTCCTCGCACGTTCGTAGTCGGATCGTCAAAGTCGACTTCCACCAAAGCGATATCCATCATCTCATCGAAAGACGGGACACCTTTGCCTCTATCACAAGGGGTGGCGGCCAAGGAGGTGGGAGGACGTCCCAAGGCAGCCTAAAACTAAATCTAGGTCGTACAAGGCCAATGGGCCCAAGTGGAGGTGATGTAACACCTTTGGACTTGTAGTTTGACTCGGATTCTGCTGCAGCATCAGATTGTTTCGTCCACAACTCAACGCTCCGGACGAATTTGAAGGTGATTCCAATTGGGTTGGAAAGTGCACGAAATCTAGTTTCCAACAAAAAAAGAATCACCCAATTCGGAGTCCGTATTAAAAACTTGTGTGCGTTTTGAGTCAGGTGTGTCTGTGCAGTCCGAATCTGAATCCAGAACGTGAGAGACTTGGACTCTATCTTCTCTTGGGCCAAAAGTGACGTGAGAGAACTTTTTGGACAGCAAATAAACATCTCTTTCTTCCTTATCTTCATATGTGGATTGTACAAATGTCCCATACACCTGCAATTAGACAAAACACAAAAGTGTGTGAAGTATTTTTGTTCTGGATAACATAAATAGATTATTGAATAGTTTGCACTAGAAATCACCTGACAAATATGCATATATGCAATATTTTTGGTCATATCCAAGGTAGTCATGTCCTCATCATCCTCCCCTTCTTGAAAATAAAGCCGTCCTCGGCGTTGCTTAATCTGAAATGTGGCTAACAAAAGAGACAAGGTGTACATGTTGTATATGTATATGTCATCCATTTTTAATTCCCTTGATTTTTGCATATATGACACATGAATAGATGAGTAACTTGCATAGTTCATAAAACCTAAAGCCAAAAAATTAGCACAAGAAGTAGAAGGCATGAAAATATTGCAACTCAGTTTGCACATATAAGTGAAGCTCTTATTCATTTCAAAAGATTGACAATGTTCATCATTAAACCATCCCAACATTGGTGAATAAACCTTACTTGCATCAAATTTACATGCTACAACATGCTTAAATAAGCAAACATGCAATAATTCATTCAACACAGAATCATCACCAAGATTAGAGGTCATATCAAAATGATTAAACATTGGTTCTTTTGCATCAATAGTTAATTCAATGGGTGCACTCAAAATTGTTGGTATTTCAGTTGTTTGATCACATGGCAAAGTCAAATTATCAACGTAGTCCTCTAAAATAGGTGGTGTGATCAAAGTAGTGGGTAGCTCATCAGATGGTGCATTCAAATTGACAAGGCATTTATCATTCTCATGTAGAGATGGAAGATCAGTACCTTTGTCATTACCTCTTATGATCAACTCAGATGATGTAGCCACTCTCGGGGGCGATGTGTCACATGGTGGAGGTGATGTAGTCCTGACAACAACGGATGTGGTTGTCATAGTATGCCTAGTAGTTGAAGGAACAATCATATCAACTCTTGGAATGTGCACCGTGCGCTTGTTCTCCTCGTGGCCAACACGTCGTTTTATTTCCTGTTCAGCTTTGCAAGCAAGATGAAACAAATGGTCCATAGGATAACACTCTTCATGAATTAGTATCTCTTGAATATCACGGTTTAATCCTCCCCAAAATCTATCCATAAAATCATCTTCACTTTCTTCTAAAGAGGAATGCAACAAGGTAGTTTGTAAATCATCATAATATTTTGTTACAGTTTCACTACCTTGTTTTAAGTGTTGCAACTTCTTAATCATGTCACGAGTATAATAAGCAGGGACGAAAGTATGTCGCATGGTGATGAGGACATCAATACAATTGTTACACCCACAACCCCTGCTGCTATACATACTGGACCAATTACTAGAGCTCGTGCACGCCAACTAAATTACCAGGTACTTTCGTTTCTTGGTAATGATTCTAATGTTCATGAGAATATGATGCTGCCTAAATTGGATACATTTGTTTTGCTTACAAATGAAGGGCCTAGCTTGGAGAAGGATGAACATTGGAGCAAGAACAAGCATGGAGATGATGGCATGCGCAAGGGAAATAAGAACGGAGTTACAAGTGATGATTTCAGGACTTTGAAGCCACCATAATGGGTGCATGAAGCCTTGGACGAAATATACAAGATGCCACTTCATAAATTTCGTCCCGAGGCTATTTTAGGTGCTGCGTCACCTTATTATTGGGCCAGGCCCATGTAATTTCGAAATACATAAGTATAGGCTATTTTTAGAGTCCGTATGTGTGGGGAAACAAGAGATAGGATTGATTTCGGACCCCTCCACCAAGGGCCACGAAATTCCCCCCCTCTTCCTCCATATATACAGCCCTTAGGGCATCGTTTAGACTTTGGGTT
This sequence comes from Triticum aestivum, assembly GCF_018294505.1. Taxonomy (NCBI): domain Eukaryota; kingdom Viridiplantae; phylum Streptophyta; class Magnoliopsida; order Poales; family Poaceae; genus Triticum; species Triticum aestivum. The sequence goes on along the minus strand of NW_025228200.1, from coordinate 17,919 downwards.
TTGTTTAGATTAAAAGTTCGCCATAGCTGCAACTTCGCGTACTTCGTTTGTGTTCAACGACCAGACAAAGGCGTCACAGAACCCCACCTTGATCAATAAAGCTTTCATCTTATATTCGCAATATCCAGATTGCAATCTTAGTTTCTTGCTTGTTCTTCGTTTGCTCGCAGGAAACAGACCCTCGTGGTCAGGTTGATCGTGCTCCGACGTGGTCAATAACCTCTCGAAGTTGGTTTAGCGATTGCTAAGGCGCGACGTCCTCGCACGTTCGTAGTCGGATCGTCAAAGTCGACTTCCACCAAAGCGATATCCATCATCTCATCGAAAGACGGGACACCTCTGCCTCTATCAGGTCATATCAAAATGATTAAACATTGGTTCTTTTGCATCAATAGTTAATTCAATGGGTGCACTCAAAATTGTTGGTATTTCAGTTGTTTGATCACATGGCAAAGTCAAATTATCAGCGTAGTCCTCTAAAATAGGTGGTGTGATCAAAGTAGTGGGTAGCTCATCAGATGGTGCATTCAAATTGACAAGGCATTCATCATTCTCATGTAGAGATGGAAGATCAGTACCTTTGTCATTACCTCTTATGATCAACTCAGATGATGTAGCCACTCTCGGGGGCGATGTGTCACATGGTGGAGGTGATGTAGTCCTGACAACAACGGATGTGGTTGTCATAGTATGCCTAGTAGTTGAAGGAACAATCATATCAACTCTTGGAATGTGCACCGTGCGCTTGTTCTCCTCGTGGCCAACACGTCGTTTTATTTCCTGTTCAGCTTTGCAAGCAAGATGAAACAAATGGTCCATAGGATAACACTCTTCATGAATTAGTATCTCTTGAATATCACGGTTTAATCCTCCCCAAAATCTATCCATAAAATCATCTTCACTTTCTTCTAAAGAGGAATGCAACAAGGTAGTTTGTAAATCATCATAATATTTTGTTACAGTTTCACTACCTTGTTTTAAGTATTGCAACTTCTTAATCATGTCACGAGTATAATAAGCAGGGACGAAAGTATGTCGCATGGCAAGTTTCAAATCATCCCAAGTAGTAGGTATATAATCAGGGTGTAACCGACAATATTCACTCCACCAAACCAAAGCATAACCAGTGAAAGAACCAACCGCAACCTGAACCTTTTTATGTTCATCGAAATTATGGGAAGCAAATATATTTTTTATGTCGAACTCCCATTCAATATATAAAGCAGGTCTAAAACGGCCATTAAATGGTGGTATAGATACATTAACCTGATCATGTGCATTTGGATGTTTGTGCACCTCTCGTGACGGTTGTGGTATTTGCATAGGTGGTGGCATGTCTCCTGCGATCGACAAAGCCCATGACTTGACTCTGGATCCTGTCATGATTAGTAGAACAAGAAACAAAATCCAAAAATAATATTCCTATAACTGCTAGGATGTGGTGGTAAAACGCTCACAGTAAAGCAAATATCAATGTCTTACAAGTTCTTACCATGCAGCAGGCGGTGATCAGCAACCAACGGTGTCAAGTAACTCCGAATATTGAGTAAAGCGATTGCCAGGGGAGCGTACGTATACACGGTGTAGAAATATGTGGAGTTGGGTTGGCTATATATGGTAGCAAAAGATTAGCAATAATCAATTCAAAGATGCAATGTTGAATAAACGCTCAACGACGGTACAGTGCTGGTCCTAGGCTAGACCGGACTAGAGACGCGAGCCTAGAACAATAATGAGGTCACGGCGTAGCACAACTAGCATCAATGAAGGATACTAAGTAGCTCTTGACAGCAAGATATAAGTGAAGATAATGATGAAAGACAACTGCCAAACAGGATATACAACAACTCTCTCTCCAACTTTCCTCTTGAAAAGATTGAGCCAATTTTCTGATAAATTCTTGCAAATAATGCTACTAACTCAAGCTTTCCAATGCAAAAAGAATCACTCAATTCCGAGTTAATATGAGGAGTCAAAGAATTCTAAAACTGGCCTGAAAAATTGGAACAAGCTGTGTTCACGAACTTCGGAGGGCAAAAAGACCTATTTAGAAGCCGATTTTGAGGTGTCAAATATTGAACTTGTTTCTGCAACTATTTAGATGCGGCTCGTCGCTAGCTTCAATTTGAGTACTCACGGAGCCAAAACGGACTTCGTATGAGGAAGATACACCTGTTTTACTGAACAGTGCGCAAAACAGATTTCAATCCGAATTTAGGTACGAGATTGATTCCAGATAGATCCAATTTTTTTTTCTTCTCTCTTTTTTTTCTCACGTTTTTTTTCTTCTCTCTCTTTTTCTTTTTTTCTTTCCTTTTTTTCTCTTTTTTTTCTCTTTTTTTTTCTCCCTCTTTCCAAGACAAACTAGATAAGATGCAGATTGGATCAGGCGAAGATGTGAATGACCTCAACTATGATTATGACAATGAACAGTACGTAGCACGTGGTGGAAATTAATAGATGGGATGGTGGACAGCGGAAGGGATAATGATGTAGCGGCGGCGTGACTAATGTGAACAGAACTCGAAACTCTAAAGGAACTAGACACAAAGACCAGCAACTGACACGACGATGCAACCGATAATTCAAGTATGCAAGCAATGAATAGAAAATTGCAAAGGCTCAGACTGGCTTGGATAAAGGATGAATAGATCTAATTTTTTTTGTGGCTTTTTCATGGACTGTAGGTATGAATGACAGATGCGATCTAAACTATGAAAAACTGTAAAATCTCACCGAGCAACCTGAAAACTGATACAACTTGATAGAGGCGGAGGTGTCCCGTCTTTCGATGAGATGGTGGATTTCGCTTTGGTGGAAGTCGACTTTGACGATCCGACTACGAACGTGCGAGGACGTCGCGCCTTAGCAATCGCTAAACCAACTCCGAGAGGTTATTGACCACGCCGGAGCACGATCAACCTGACCACGAGGGTCTGTTTCCTACGAGCAAACGAAGAACAAGTAAGAAACTAAGATTGCAATCTGGATATTGCGAATATAAGATGAAAGCTTTATTGATCAAGGTGGGGTTCTGTGACGCCTTTGTCTGGTCATTGAACACAAACGAAGTACGCGAAGTTGCAGCTATGGCGAACTTTTAATCTAAACAAAACCCAAGGAAAAGCTACTAGATGGATCTACTTATATGGGAGCAAGGGGTGGCGGCCAAGGAGGTGGGAGGACGTCCCAAGGCAGCCTAAAACAAAATCTAGGTCGTACAAGGCCAATGGGCCCAAGTGGAGGTGATGTAACACCTTTGGACTTGTAGTTTGACTCGGATTCTGCTGCAGCATCAGTTTGTTTCGTCCACAACTCAACGCTCCGGACGAATTTGAAGGTGATTCCAATTGGGTTGGAAAGTGCACGAAATCTAGTTTCCAACAAAAAAAGAATCACCCAATTCGGAGTCCGTATGAAAAACTTGTGTGCGTTTTGAGTCAGGTATGTCTGTGCAGTCCGAATCTGAATCCAGAACGTGAGAGACTTGGACTTTATCTTCTCTTGGGCCAAAAGTGACGTGAGAGAACTTTTTGGACAGCAAATAAACATCTCTTTCTTCCTTATCTTCATATGTGGATTGTACAAATGTCCCATACACCTGCAATTAGACAAAACACAAAAGTGTGTGAAGTATTTTTGTTCTGGATAACATAAATAGATTATTGAATAGTTTGCACTAGAAATCACCTGACAAATATGCATATATGCAATATTTTTGGTCATATCCAAGGTAGTCATGTCCTCATCATGCATGATTGTTTGATTGAGCCTCTTGTATTTGGTTGTTCTTACATCATAAGCCTTCATACTATGAAATGCTCCCTTGTCCATTCTTATGATGAGCATGATGCATACACTTGTTGGGTATCTTACCACACGAATGATAGGTTTTGCACTTCCGCTAACCTCATTTGTTTTTCCGAGTGTTTGTCATGTTCTTTCATTTTGAAGGATTCACAAGGCGGTACCATCACGCGGCATATTGGTTATGTGAAGGCATACAAGATGCGCAACTACATCATCCTTGTGACACTCTTAAAGTTGAACTCCTTCTCTTTGAGCCATCCTCAAATACGCATATTGGATGGGTCACTCTTTCATTGTTGTTTCCTTCTTGTTGTCTACATGATACATCTCGTGAACGAAGGCACGACATTGGAGATTGGCTACATGGACCTTCACATTGAGGAGCGCTCGCCCTTATTGGATGCACCTTCGGCCTTCCATCCATGCCTCGACATCGAGCTTTGGTACACCAACACCTCCATATTTATTGATTGTGCTCATACATGTCATGCTCGATGGACATATCATACTCACCACAAGTTTGCACACTATGCATGGATTGACTCACATTATGATTGCCTTGTTGCATCTTGTATTCCCATGTCATCCATGATATATGAGCTTGTGCATTTCCTTAGCAAATTTGTTGTGATCTTCCTTGATGGCATATTCATACATCATG
>NW_025228200.1:0-13438 GCF_018294505.1 Triticum aestivum | reverse complement strand
GGGGGGGGGGGAGATGATGCGGAGCATCCCACGTTCATCCCCATGTACACTCCGACTACTCTCCAAGCCCCAAGAGGACATATGACGAGACCTCGAACATACGCCATTGGACACAAGGTGAATTCACTCCTCTTCGAACCGTCACTTTTCGCATATGAGACATGGCTACTACCTCATGCATGGACCTTGCGTACACTCAGGTACAACCAAGATGACCATGGAGAATCCAAGGACCAAGGCCAAGCATGGAAGAGAAGACGGAAGAAAGGAGAAGAAGAAGACGGAGCGGCTGTTGGATCCAGGCCGGACATCCGGACCGTCATCCGGATCATCCGGGCTCAGCCGGATCATCCGGACCCTCCTCCGGATCATCCGGGTAAATCACCCCGAAGGCACCCGAAGCTCCCACCTGAAGCCGGATCATCCAGACCCCGTACCGGATCATCCGGACCTTGCCCGGACGTCTGGACCCCCAGCCGGACATCCGGTCCTGCGCCGCCACCAGTTGGGCATCCAGCTCATCCGGGCCTCTACCCGGACCACCCGGACCAGCCCGGATCATCCGGAACCCCGTCCGGATCATCCGGCCTTGCTTGCGCGCATGACTTGGGCCGAGGCCCGTGTACCCCTTCGCCCCTCACTTACCCCTTCATGGCTTAGCACTATAAATAGACCTCCTCCTCCCCATTTTGAGGGTTAGCGTTGATTTAGCTCAAGTTAGAGATAGAGCCTCGCTCATCCATCGGATCTCCTCCTCGTGAGAGACTGCGGCCTCTTCGAAGTAGATCCTATCGGATTCAAGACCCCCTTGTGGGAAGATCCCTTTGTGATAGAGGCAAAGGTGTCCCGTCTTTCGATGAGATGATGGATATCGCTTTGGTGGCAGTCGACTTTGACGATCCGACTACGAACGTGCGAGGACGTCGCGCCTTAGCAATCGCTAAACCAACTCCGAGAGGTTATTGACCACGCCGGAGCACGATCAACCTGACCACGAGGGTCTGTTTCCTGCGAGCAAACGAAGAACAAGTAAGAAACTAAGATTGCAATCTGGATATTGCGAATATAAGATGAAAGCTTTATTGATCAAGGTGGGGTTCTGTGACGCCTTTGTCTGGTCATTGAACACAAACGAAGTACGCGAAGTTGCAGCTATGGCGAACTTTTAATCTAAACAAAACCCAAGGAAAAGCTACTAGATGGATCTACTTATATGGGAGCAAGGGGTGGCGGCCAAGGAGGTGGGAGGACGTCCCAAGGCAGCCTAAAACAAAATCTAGGTCGTACAAGGCCAATGGGCCCAAGTGGAGGTGATGTAACACCTTTGGACTTGTAGTTTGACTCGGATTCTGCTGCAGCATCAGTTTGTTTCGTCCACAACTCAACGCTCCGGACGAATTTGAAGGTGATTCCAATTGGGTTGGAAAGTGCACGAAATCTAGTTTCCAACAAAAAAAGAATCACCCAATTCGGAGTCCGTATGAAAAACTTGTGTGCGTTTTGAGTCAGGTATGTCTGTGCAGTCCGAATCTGAATCCAGAACGTGAGAGACTTGGACTTTATCTTCTCTTGGGCCAAAAGTGACGTGAGAGAACTTTTTGGACAGCAAATAAACATCTCTTTCTTCCTTATCTTCATATGTGGATTGTACAAATGTCCCATACACCTGCAATTAGACAAAACACAAAAGTGTGTGAAGTATTTTTGTTCTGGATAACATAAATAGATTATTGAATAGTTTGCACTAGAAATCACCTGACAAATATGCATATATGCAATATTTTTGGTCATATCCAAGGTAGTCATGTCCTCATCATGCATGATTGTTTGATTGAGCCTCTTGTATTTGGTTGTTCTTACATCATAAGCCTTCATACTATGAAATGCTCCCTTGTCCATTCTTATGATGAGCATGATGCATACACTTGTTGGGTATCTTACCACACGAATGATAGGTTTTGCACTTCCGCTAACCTCATTTGTTTTTCCGAGTGTTTGTCATGTTCTTTCATTTTGAAGGATTCACAAGGCGGTACCATCACGCGGCATATTGGTTATGTGAAGGCATACAAGATGCGCAACTACATCATCCTTGTGACACTCTTAAAGTTGAACTCCTTCTCTTTGAGCCATCCTCAAATACGCATATTGGATGGGTCACTCTTTCATTGTTGTTTCCTTCTTGTTGTCTACATGATACATCTCGTGAACGAAGGCACGACATTGGAGATTGGCTACATGGACCTTCACATTGAGGAGCGCTCGCCCTTATTGGATGCACCTTCGGCCTTCCATCCATGCCTCGACATCGAGCTTTGGTACACCAACACCTCCATATTTATTGATTGTGCTCATACATGTCATGCTCGATGGACATATCATACTCACCACAAGTTTGCACACTATGCATGGATTGACTCACATTATGATTGCCTTGTTGCATCTTGTATTCCCATGTCATCCATGATATATGAGCTTGTGCATTTCCTTAGCAAATTTGTTGTGATCTTCCTTGATGGCATATTCATACATCATGTTCATATTGCCCACCATCAATTGCATGATAACATATACATATTGAGCATCCATTGCCATGTTCATGCATTTGATAAACCATCCCATTATGACATCATTTTGCACTGTGGTTGCATTCCTTGTCCTCCCATGAATGCTTTGCATCTCATTCTAGATCAACTTGATAAGCTTCATGCGCTTTGTCACGACCAATCTTGCTGCACGGACTCATTCTTACATGATGGACACCTTGTGTGCGCTAACCATTGTATTTCCAAGTGTTGCTTGTGTTTGCTCTTTTTGCATGTCTATCACTTTGCCGACACCTTGGACTACTTGGATTGCGCCATGTCTTCAACTTCGTCCAACTACAAGTCCGTCCACGATTACCGTTTCCATGGTGATGAGGATCACGATCCGAGGTCGTATCTTTCACAAGGGGGGGGGGGAGATGATGCGGAGCATCCCACGTTCATCCCCATGTACACTCCGACTACTCTCCAAGCCCCAAGAGGACATATGACGAGACCTCGAACATACGCCATTGGACACAAGGTGAATTCACTCCTCTTCGAACCGTCACTTTTCGCATATGAGACATGGCTACTACCTCATGCATGGACCTTGCGTACACTCAGGTACAACCAAGATGACCATGGAGAATCCAAGGACCAAGGCCAAGCATGGAAGAGAAGACGGAAGAAAGGAGAAGAAGAAGACGGAGCGGCTGTTGGATCCAGGCCGGACATCCGGACCGTCATCCGGATCATCCGGGCTCAGCCGGATCATCCGGACCCTCCTCCGGATCATCCGGGTAAATCACCCCGAAGGCACCCGAAGCTCCCACCTGAAGCCGGATCATCCAGACCCCGTACCGGATCATCCGGACCTTGCCCGGACGTCTGGACCCCCAGCCGGACATCCGGTCCTGCGCCGCCACCAGTTGGGCATCCAGCTCATCCGGGCCTCTACCCGGACCACCCGGACCAGCCCGGATCATCCGGAACCCCGTCCGGATCATCCGGCCTTGCTTGCGCGCATGACTTGGGCCGAGGCCCGTGTACCCCTTCGCCCCTCACTTACCCCTTCATGGCTTAGCACTATAAATAGACCTCCTCCTCCCCATTTTGAGGGTTAGCGTTGATTTAGCTCAAGTTAGAGATAGAGCCTCGCTCATCCATCGGATCTCCTCCTCGTGAGAGACTGCGGCCTCTTCGAAGTAGATCCTATCGGATTCAAGACCCCCTCGTGGGAAGATCCCTTTGTGATAGAGGCAAAGGTGTCCCGTCTTTCGATGAGATGATGGATATCGCTTTGGTGGCAGTCGACTTTGACGATCCGACTACGAACGTGCGAGGACGTCGCGCCTTAGCAATCGCTAAACCAACTCCGAGAGGTTATTGACCACGCCGGAGCACGATCAACCTAACCACGAGGGTCTGTTTCCTGCGAGCAAACGAAGAACAAGCAAGAAACTGAGATTGCAATCTGGATATTGCGAATATAAGATGAAAGCTTTATTGATCAAGGTGGGGTTCTGTGACGCCTTTGTCTGGTCGTTGAACACAAACGAAGTACGCGAAGTTGCAGCTATGGCGAACTTTTAATCTAAACAAAACCCAAAGTCTAAACGATGCCCTAAAGGCTGTATATATGGAGGAAGAGGGGGGGAATTTCGTGGCCCTTGGTGGAGGGGTCCGAAATCAACCCTATGTCTTGTTTCCCCACACATACGGACTCTAAAAATAGCCTATACTTATGTATTTCGAAATTACATGGGCCTGGCCCAATAATAAGGTGACGCAGCACCTAAAATAGCCTCGGGACGAAATTTATGAAGTGGCATCTTGTATATTTCGTCCAAGGCTTCATGCACCCATTATGGTGGCTTCAAAGTCCTGAAATCATCACTTGTAACTCCGTTCTTGTTCCCCTTGCGCATGCCATCATCTCCATGCTTGTTTGATGAGGACATCAATACAATTGTTACACCCACAGCCCCTGCTGCTATACATACTGGACCAATTACTAGAGCTCGTGCACGCCAACTAAATTACCAGGTACTTTCGTTTCTTGGTAATGATTGTAATGTTCATGAGAATATGATGCTGCCTAAATTGGATACATTTGTTTTGCTTACAAATGAAGGGCCTAGCTTGGAGAAGGATGAACATTGGAGCAAGAACAAGCATGGAGATGATGGCATGCGCAAGGGGAACAAGAACGGAGTTACAAGTGATGATTTCAGGACTTTGAAGCCACCATAATGGGTGCATGAAGCCTTGGACGAAATATACAAGATGCCACTTCATAAATTTCGTCCCGAGGCGATTTTAGGTGCTGCGTCACCTTATTATTGGGCCAGGCCCATGTAATTTCGAAATACATAAGTATAGGCTATTTTTAGAGTCCGTATGTGTGGGGAAACAAGAGATAGGGTTGATTTCGGACCCCTCCACCAAGGGCCACGAAATTCCCCCCTCTTCCTCCATATATACAGCCCTTAGGGCATCGTTTAGACTTTGGGTTTTGTTTAGATTAAAAGTTCGCCATAGCTGCAACTTCGCGTACTTCGTTTGTGTTCAACGACCAGACAAAGGCGTCACAGGACCCCACCTTGATCAATAAAGCTTTCATCTTATATTCGCAATATCCAGATTGCAATCTTAGTTTCTTGCTTGTTCTTCGTTTGCTCGCAGGAAACAGACCCTCGTGGTCAGGTTGATCGTGCTCCGGCGTGGTCAATAACCTCTCGGAGTTGGTTTAGCGATTGCTAAGGCGCGACGTCCTCGCACGTTCGTAGTCGGATCGTCAAAGTCGACTTCCACCAAAGCGAAATCCACCATCTCATCGAAAGACGGGACACCTTTGCCGCTATCATGTGCCCTTTTGAAGTTGTGTATGGTTTCCTACCTCGTGCACCTATTGATTTGTTGCCTCTTCCATCTTCGGAGAAGGTTAATTTTGATGCTAAACAACGTGCTGAATTGATTTTAAAAATGCATGAGTTAACTAAGGAAAACATTGAGCGTATGAATGCTAAATATAAACTTGCTGGAGATAAGGGTAGAAAACATGTTGTGTTTGCACCTGGAGATCTTGTTTGGTTACATTTGCGTAAGGATAGATTTCCTGATTTGCGCAAATCAAAGTTAATGCCACGTGCTGATGGTCCCTTTAAGGTGTTAGAGAAAATAAATGATAATGCATATAAACTGGAGCTGCCTGCAGATTTTGGGGTTAGTCCCACTTTTAACATTGCAGATTTGAAGCCTTATTTGGGTGAGGAAGATGAACTTCCGTCGAGGACGACTTCATTTCAAGAAGAGGAGGATGATGAGGACATCAATACAATTGTTACACCCACAGCCCCTGCTGCTATACATACTGGACCAATTACTAGAGCTCGTGCACGCCAACTAAATTACCAGGTACTTTCGTTTCTTGGTAATGATTCTAATGTTCATGAGAATATGATGCTGCCTAAATTGGATACATTTGTTTTGCTTACAAATGAAGGGCCTAGCTTGGAGAAGGATGAACATTGGCGCAAGAACAAGCATGGAGATGATGGCATGCGCAAGGGGAACAAGAACGGAGTTACAAGTGATGATTTCAGGACTTTGAAGCCACCATAATGGGTGCATGAAGCCTTGGACGAAATATACAAGATGCCACTTCATAAATTTCGTCCCGAGGCTATTTTAGGTGCTGCGTCACCTTATTATTGGGCCAGGCCCATGTAATTTCGAAATACATAAGTATAGGCTATTTTTAGAGTACGTATGTGTGGGGAAACAAGAGATAGGGTTGATTTCGGACCCCTCCACCAAGGGCCACGAAATTCCCCCCCTCTTCCTCCATATATACAGCCCTTAGGGCATCGTTTAGACTTCGGGTTTTGTTTAGATTAAAAGTTCGCCATAGCTGCAACTTCGCGTACTTCGTTTGTGTTCAACGACCAGACAAAGGCGTCATAGAACCCCACCTTGATCAATAAAGCTTTCATCTTATATTCGCAATATGATAGAGGCAAAGGTGTCCCGTCTTTCGATGAGATGATGGATTTCGCTTTGGTGGAAGTCGACTTTGACGATCCGACTACGAACGTGCGAGGACGTCGCGCCTTAGCAATCGCTAAACCAACTCCGAGAGGTTATTGACCACGCCGGAGCACGATCAACCTGACCACGAGGGTCTGTTTCCTGCGAGCAAATGAAGAACAAGCAAGAAACTGAGATTGCAATCTGGATATTGCGAATATAAGATGAAAGCTTTATTGATCAAGGTGGGGTTCTGTGACGCCTTTGTCTGGTCGTTGAACACAAACGAAGTACGCGAAGTTGCAGCTATGGCGAACTTTTAATCTAAACAAAACCCAAAGTCTAAACGATGCCCTAAGGGCTGTATATATGGAGGAAGAGGGGGGAATTTCGTGGCCCTTGGTGGAGGGGTCCGAAATCAACCCTATCTCTTGTTTCCCCACACATACGAACTCTAAAAATAGCCTATACTTATGTATTTCGAAATTACATGGGCCTGGCCCAATAATAAGGTGACGCAGCACCTAAAATAGCCTCGGGACGAAATTTATGAAGTGGCATCTTGTATATTTCGTCCAAGGCTTCATGCACCCATTATGGTGGCTTCAAAGTCCTGAAATCATCACTTGTAACTCCGTTCTTGTTCTTGCTTCAATGTTCATCCTTCTCCAAGCTAGGCCCTTCATTTGTAAGCAAAACAAATGTATCCAATTTAGGCAGCATCATATTCTCATGAACATTAGAATCATTACCAAGAAACGAAAGTACCTGGTAATTTAGTTGGCGTGCACGAGCTCTAGTAATTGGTCCAGTATGTATAGCAGCAGGGGCTGTGGGTGTAACAATTGTATTGATGTCCTCATCATCCTCCCCTTCTTGAAATGAAGTCGTCCTCGATGGAAGTTCATCTTCCTCACCCAAATAAGGATTCAAATCTACAATGTTAAAAGTGGGACTAACCCCAAAATCTGCAGGCAGCTCAAGTTTATATGCATTATCATTTATTTTCTCTAACACCTTAAAGGGACCATCAACACGTGGCATTAACTTTGATTTGCGCAAATCAGGAAATCTATCCTTACGCAAATGTAACCAAACAAGATCTCCAGGTGCAAACACAACATGTTTTCTACCCTTATCTCCAGCAAGTTTATATTTAGCATTCATACGCTCAATGTTTTCCTTAGTGATGAGGACATGACTACCTTGGATACGACTAAAAATATTGCATACATGCATATTTGTCAGGTGATTTCTAGTGCAAACTATTCAATAATCTATTTATGTTATCCAGAACAAAAATACTTCACACACTTTTGTGTTTTGTCTAATTGCAGGTGTATGGGATATTTGTACAATTCACATATGAAGATAAGGGAGAAAGAGATGTTTAAGTGCTGTTCAAAAAGTTCTCTCACGTCACTTTTGGGCCAAGAGAAGATAGAGTCCAAGTCTCTCACGTTCTGGATTCAGATTCGAACTGCACAGACATACCTGACTCAAAACGCCAACAACTTTTTCATACGGACTCCGAATTGGGTGATTCTTTTTTTTGTTGGAAACTAGATTTCGTGCTCTTTCCAACCCAATTGGATTCACCTTCAAATTCGTCCGGAGCGTTGAGTTACGGACGAAACAATCTGACGTTGCAGCAGAATCCGAGTCAAACTACAAGCCCAAAGGTGTTGCATCACCTCCACTTGGGCCCATGAGCCTTGTACGACCTAGGGTTAGTTTTAGGCTACCTTGGGACGTCCTCCCACCTCCTTGGCCGCCACCCCTTGCTCCTATATAAGTAGATCCATCTAGTAGCTTTTTCCTGGGGGATTTGTTTAGTTAAAAGTTAGCCATTGCAACTTCGTGTGCTTCGTTTGTGTCCAACGACCAGACCAAGACCACTTTTCGGATCCCCACCATTATCAATACTTCATACATATTCGCGATATTCAGATTGCTTTTATCATATTCTTGCTTGTTCTTCGATTGCTTGCAGGAATAGACCTTCGTGGTCAGGTTGATCGTGCTCCGGCGTGGTCAATAACCTCTCGAAGTTAGTTTAGCGATTGCTAAGGCACAACGTCGTTGCACATTTGTAGTCGGATCGTCAAAGTCGTCTCCACCAAATCGATAGTTATCATCTCATCGAAAGATCGGGACACCCCGCCTCTATCAAGTGGAAACAAATCCCAAGGAAAAGCTACTAACTCAAGCTTTCCAATGCAAAAAGAATCACTCAATTCCGAGTTGATATGAGGAGTCAAAGAATTCTAAAACTGGCCTGAAAAATTGGAACAAGTTGTGTTCACGAATTTCGGAGGGCAAAAAGACCTATTTAGATTGAGCAACGCCGAGGACGGCTTTATTTTCAAGAAGGGGAGGATGATGAGGACATGACTACCTTGGATATGACCAAAAATCTATCAAGTGGTATCAGTTTTCAGGTTGCTCGGTGAGAATTTCCAGTTTTCCTAGATTAGATTTATTTCTTACCTATTGTCCAAGAAAAATCCACAAAAAAGAGTTAGATCTATTCATCCTTTGTCCAAGCCAGTCTGAGCCTTTGTAATTTTCTTTTCATTGCTTGCATAGTTGAATTATCGGTTGCATCGTCGTGTCGAGTTGCTGGTCTTAGTGTCTAGGTCGTTTAGAGTTTTGAGTTCTGTTCACATTAGTCATGTCGCCGCTGCATCGTTATCCCTTCCGCTGTCCACCACCCATCCATCAATTTCCTCCACGTGCTACCCACCGTTCATTGTCATAATCATAGTTGAGATCGTTCCCATCTTCGCTTGATCCAATCTACATCTTATCTAGTTTGTTTTGGAAAGAGGGAGAGAGAAAAAAAAAGATAGAGAAAAAAAGTAAAAAAAAAGTCAGAGAAAAAAAAGAAAGGAAAAGGAAAAAAAGTGTGAGAAAAAAAGAGAGGAGAAAAAAAACAAAATTCGGATCTATCTAGACTCAATCTCGTAGTTGAATTCGGATTGGAATCTGTTTTGTGCACTGTTCAGTAAAACAGGCATAACTTCTTCATATGAAGTCTGTTTTGGCTCCGCGAGTACTCAAATGAAAGCTAGCGACGAGCTGCATCTAAATACTTGCAGAAGCTAGTTCAGTATTTGGCACCTCAACATCAGCTTCTAAATAGGTCTACTGCTATTGTGATCTTCACTTATATCTTGCTGTCCAGAGCTACTTCATATCCTTTATTGATGCTAGTTGTGCTACGACGCGACCTCATTAGTGTTCTAGGCTCGCGTCTCTAGTTTGGTCTAGCCTAGGACCAGCACAGTACCATCGTTGAGCGTTTATTCAACATTGCATCTCTGAATTGATTATTGCTAATCTTTTGCTACCATATATAGCCAACCCAGCTCCACATATTTCTACATCGTGTATACATACGTTCCCTTGGCAATCGTTTTACACAATCTTCGGAGTTATTTGACACCACTGGTTGCCTGTCACCACCTGCCGCATGGTAAGAACTTGTAAGATATTGATATTTGCTTTACTGTGAGCACTTTACAACCACATCCTAATAGTTCATAGGAACATTATTCTCGAATTTTGGTTCTTGTTTCTACTAATCATGACAGGTTCCAGAGATAGAAGTTCTTGGATGATGGACACATCTTCACCATGACGAGAGTTGGGACAACACACACAAGCATATGGTCAAGTTATCTCTTTACCATCATTTGAGGGTAGATTTAATCCTGCTATTTATCTAGCTTGGGAGCTTGAAGTAGAACAAGTTTTTAGTCACCATGATTTTTCTGAACTTGAGAGAGTACGAGCTACCATTAGAGCATTTACTGGTTTTGCTTCTGTTTGGTGGAGTGTACATTGTAAGAAAAACATTGATAACCAACCTACAACTTGGAAAGTTTTGAAAGCTGTAATGAGACAACAATTTTTTCCTCCTTACTATCATCGTGAATTGCGTCGCAAATTGGAGCAATTAAAACAAGGAAGTAACACTGTTCATGCTTACTACCAAGAGTTCAAATCTTATATGCATCATTGTGACATAGAAGAATCTGATGATGATACAATGAATAGATTTTTTGGTGGTTTGAACCATGATATTCAGGCAAGATTTCAGTATATTCCTCGTTGCATGATGAGGACATGACTACCTTGGATATGACCAAAAATATTGCATATATGCATATTTGTCAGGTGATTTCTAGTGCAAACTATTCAATAATCTATTTATGTTATCCAGAACAAAAATACTTCACACACTTTTGTGTTTTGTCTAATTGCAGGTGTATGGGACATTTGTACAATCCACATATGAAGATAAGGAAGAAAGAGATGTTTATTTGCTGTCCAAAAAGTTCTCTCACGTCACTTTTGGCCCAAGAGAAGATAGAGTCCAAGTCTCTCACGTTCTGGATTCAGATTCGGACTGCACAGACATACCTGACTCAAAACGCACACAAGTTTTTCATACGGACTCCGAATTGGGTGATTTTTTTTATTGGAAACTAGATTTCGTGCACTTTCCAACCCAATTGGAATCACCTTCAAATTCGTCCGGAGCGTTGAGTTGTGGACGAAACAATCTGAAGCTGCAGCAGAATCCGAGTCAAACTACAAGTCCAAAGGTGTTACATCACCTCCACTTGGGCCCATGAGCCTTGTACGACCTAGGGTTAGTTTTAGGCTGCCTTGGGACGTCCTCCCACCTCCTTGGCCGCCACCCCTTGCTCCTATATAAGTAGATCCATCTAGTAGCTTTTTCCTTGGGATTTGTTTAGTTAAAAGTTAGCCATTGCAACTTCGTGTACTTCGTTTGTGTCCAACGACCAGACCAAGACCGCTTCCGGATCCCCACCATTATCAATACCTCATATATATTTGCAATATTCAGATTGCTTTATCATATTCTTGCTCGTTCTTCGATTGCTTGCAGGAATAGACCTTCGTGGTCAGGCTGACCGTGCTTCCGGCCTCGTCAGTAACCTCAGGAGATTGGTTTAGCGATTGCTAAGGCGCAACGTCGTGCACGTTTGTAGTCGGATCGTCAAAGTCGTCTCCACCAAATCGATAGTTATCATCTCATCGAAAGATCGGGACACCCCCACCTCTATCAAGTGGTATCAGTTTTCAGGTTGCTCGGTGAGAATTTCCAGTTTTCCTAGATTAGATTTATTTTCTTACCTATTGTCCAAGAAAAAGCCACAAAAAAGAGTTAGATCTATTCATCCTTGGTCCAAGCCAGTCTGAGCCTTTGCAATTTTCTTTTCATTGCTTGCATAGTTGAATTATCGGTTGCATCGTCGTGTCGAGTTGCTGGTCTTAGTGTCTAGTTCGTTTAGAGTTTCGAGTTCTGTTCACATTAGTCACGCCACCGCTGCATCATTATCTCTTCCGCTGTCCACCACCCATCCATCAATTTCCACCACGTGCTACCCACCATTCATTGTCATAATAATAGTTGAGATCGTTCACATCTTCACTTGATCCAATCTGCATCTTATCTAGTTTGTTTTGGAAAGAGGGAGAAAAAAAGAGAGAGAAAAACGAGAAAAAAGGAGAAAAAAAAGTCAGAGAGAAAAAAAGGAGAGAAAGAAAAAAAAGTGTGAGGAAAAAAAAGAGAAGAAAAAAAAACAAAAAATCGGCACAAACTTTTTCGGAGGAAAGTTGGAGACAAAGTTGTTGATATATCCTGCTTGGCTGTTGTTTCACCTCATTATCTTTACTGCCGTTGTGATCTTCACTTATATCTTGCTGTCCAGAGCTACTTAGTATCCTTCATTGATGCTAGTTGTGCTACGACGTGACCTCATTAGTGTTCTAGGCTCGCGTCTCTAGTCCGGTCTAGCCTAGGACCAGCACAGTACCGTCGTTGAGCGTTTATTCAACATTGCATCTTTGAATTGATTATTGCTAATCTTTTGCTACCATATATAGTCAACCCAGCTCCACATATTTCTACACCGTGTATACGTACGCTCCCCTGGCAATCGCTTTACTCAATATTCGGAGTTACTTGACACCGCTGGTTGCCGATCACCGCCTGCTGCATGGTAAGAACTTGTAAGACATTGATATTTGCTTTACTGTGAGCGTTTTACCACCACATCCTAGTAGTTATAGGAACATTATTTTTGGGTTTTGTTTCTTGTTCTACTAATCATGACAGGATCCATAGTCAATTCATGGGCTTTGTCGATCGTGGGAGACGTGCCACCACCTTTGCAAATACCACAACCGTCACGAGAGGTGCACAAACATCCAAATGCCCATGATCAGGTTAATGTATCTATACCACCATTTAATGGCCGTTTTAAACCTGCTTTATATATTGAATGGGAGTTCGACATAAAAAATATATTTGCTTCCCATAATTTCGATGAACATAAAAAGGTTAAGGTTGCGGTTGGTTCTTTCACTGGTTATGCTTTGGTTTGGTGGAGTGAATATTGTCAGTTACACCCTGATTATATACCTACTACTTGGGATGATTTGAAACTTGTCATGCGACATACTTTCGTCCCTGCTTATTATACTCGTGACATGATTAAGAAGTTGCAACACTTAAAACAAGGTAGTGAAACTGTAACAAAATATTATGATGATTTACAAACTACCTTGTTGCATTCCTCTTTAGAAGAAAGTGAAGATGATTTTATGGATAGATTTTGGGGAGGATTAAACCGTGATATTCAAGAGATACTAATTCATGAAGAGTGTTATCCTATGGACCATTTGTTTCATCTTGCTTGCAAAGCTGAACAGGAAATAAAACGACGTGTTGGCCACGAGGAGAACAAGCGCACGGTGCACATTCCAAGAGTTGATATGATTGTTCCTTCAACTACTAGGCATACTATGACAACCACATCCGTTGTTGTCAGGACTACATCACC
>NW_025228199.1:36264-116913 GCF_018294505.1 Triticum aestivum | reverse complement strand
AGATAAAATTTTCTTTGAACAACGTCCTCTACTTAAACACAATTTGCCTATTGAAACTCTAGGAGGTCCTCCTCCACCTAAAAGTGATCCTGTGTTTGAATTAAAACAATTGCCTAACACTTTGAAATATGCTTATCTTGATGAAAAGAAGATATATCTGTCATTATTAGTGCTAACCTTTTAGAACATGAAGAAGAAAGCTTATTGAAAGTTCTAAGGAAGCACCGAGCTGCTATTGGATATACTCTTGATGATTTAAAGGGCATTAGTCCCACTCTATGTCAGCACAAAATTAATATGGAACCTGATGCTAAACCCGTTGTTGATCACCAATGTCGGTTAAATCCGAAGATGAAAGAAGTGGTAAGAACGAAAATATTAAAACTTCTGGAAGCAGGTATAAGCTATCCTATAGCTGATAGTAGATGGGTAAGTCTTGTTCATTGTGTTCCTAAGAAAGGAGGTATAACTATTGTTCCTAATGATAAGAATGAACTTATTCCACAAATAATTGTTACATGCTATAGAACGGTAATAGATTTTAGAAAATTAAACAAAGCAACTAGAAAAGATCATTACCCTTTGCCTTTTACTGATCAAATGCTTGAAAGATTATCTAAGCACACACACACTTTTGCTTCCTTGATGGATATTCTGGTTTTTCACAAATACATGTTTCTCAACCAAATCAAGAAAAGACCACTTTTACTTGTCCTTTTGGAACCTATGCTTATAGACATATGCCTTTTGGTTTATGTAATGCACTTGCTACCTTTCAAAGATGTATGACTGCTATATTCTCTGAATTTTGTGAAAAGATTGTTGAGGTTTTCATGGATGACTTTTCTGTTTGTGGGAAGTCTTTTGATGATTGTTTAAGCAATCTTGATCGAGTTTTGCAGAGATGTGAACAAAGAAATCTTGTCTTGAATTGGGAGAAGTGCCACTTTATGGTTAACGAAGGCATTGTCTTGGGTCATAAAATTTCTGAAAGAGGTATTGAAGTGGACAAAGCTAAGGTTGATGCAATTGAGAAAATGCCATGTACTAAAGATATAAAAGGTATTCGTAGTTTGTTAGGTCATGCTGGTTTCTATAGGAGATTTATCAAAGACTTTTCAAAAATTTCTAGGCCTCTCACTCTCTTGCAAAAGGATATTCCCTTTGTTTTTGATGATGATTGTTTAGAAGCATTTGAAACCCTTAAGAAAGCTTTAATTTCTGCACCTATTGTTCAACCATCTGATTGGAACTTGCCTTTTGAAATTATGTGTGATGCTAGTGATTATGCTGTTGGTGCTGTTCTAGGACCAAGAGTTGATAAAAAACTTAATGTAATTCATTATTCTAGTAAAACTCTAGACAGTGCTCAAAGGAACTATGCTACTACTGAAAAAGAATTTTTAGTAGTGGTGTTTGCTTGTGATAAGTTTACACTTATATTGTTCATTCCAAAGTAACTGTTCACACAGACCATGCTGCTATTAAATATCTTATGGAAAAGAAAGATGCTAAACCTAGACTTACTCGATGGGTTCTCTTGCTACAAGAATTTGATTTGCATATCATTGATAGAAAAGGAGCTGAGAACCCAGTAGCTAATAATCTATCTACGCTTGAAAATGTGCTTGATGACCCACTACCTATTGATGATAGTTTTCCTGATGAGAAGTTAGCTGCAATAAATGTTTCTCATAGTACTCCTTGGTATGCTGACTATGCTAATTACATTGTTGCTAAATATTTACCACCTAGCTTTACATACCAACAAAAGAAAAACATTTTTCTATGATTTAAGACATTACTTTTGGGATGACCCACACCTTTATAAAGAAGGAGTAGATGGTATTATTATACGTTGTGTACCTGAGCATGAACAGGGACAAATCCTATGGAAATGTCACTCTGAAGCTTATGGAGGGCATCATGCTGGAGATAGAACCGCTCATAAGGTATTGCAATCTGGATTTTATTGGCCTACTCTCTTCAAGGATGTCCGTAAGTTCATCTTAGCTTGTATGAACGTCAAAGAATAGGTAATATCAGTAAGCCTCAAGAAATGCCTATGAATTATTCACTTGCTGTTGAACCATTTGATGTTTGGGGATTTGATTATATGGGCCTTTTCCTTCCTCTAATGGGTATACACATATTTTGGTTGCTGTTGATTATGTTACTAAATGGGTAGAAGCCATTCCAACTAGTAGTGTTGATCACAACACCTCTATTAAAATGCTTAAGGAAGTTATTTTCCCAAGGTTTGGAGTCCCTAGATATTTAATGACTGATGGTGGTTCACACTTTATTCATGGTGCTTTCCGTAAAATGCTTGCCAAGTATGATGTTAACCATAGAATTGCATCACCATATCACTCTCAGTCCAGTGGTCAAGTTGAACTTAGCAATAGAGAAATAAAATTAATTTTGCAAAAAATTGTCAATAGGTCCAGGAAGAATTGGTCTAAGAAATTAGATGATGCACTTTGGGCTTATAGAACAGCATATAAAAATCCTATGGGTATGTCTCCTTATAAAATGGTTTATGGAAAAGCTTGTCATTTGCCTCTTAAGTTAGAACATAAAGCATTTTGGGCAATCAAAAAACTCAATTATGACTTCAAGCTTGCTGGTGAAAAGAGGTTATTTGATATTAGCTCATTAGATGAATGGAGAACCCAAGCTTATGAAAACGCAAAATTATTCAAGGAAAAGGTTAAAAGATGGCATGACAAAAGAATCCAAAAGCGCGAGTTTAAAGTTGGAGAATATGTTCTTTTGTACAACTCTCGTTTCAGATTCTTTGCAGGAAAACTCCTCTCAAAATGGGAAGGCCCATATGTCATCGAGGTGGTTTATCGGTCTGGAGCCATCAAAATAAATAATTCCGAAGGTACTAACCCGAAGGTTGTCAATGGGCAACAAATAAAATATTATATCTCAGGTACGCCCATTAATGTTGAAAGTAATATTATCCAAACTTTGACACTGGAAGTACACATAAAAGAGTCCTCCTGGAACACTCCAGAATCATGAAAATAAGGAGGTACATGATACGGTAAGTAAACGGACTCCAAAAAATCCGCAAAAATATTTTTATCAATTTTGGAATATTTAAAAAATTAGGAAATAAAGAAACTCCCAGGAAGCGTACCCGGGTGGGCACAAGACACTAGGGTGTGCCAGGCCTGGTGCACCCAGGTGGGTTGTGCCCACCTGGGACACCTTCTAGACTCCGTTTTTCTACCATATGCTTGTCCTCCAAGATAAAAAAAATCTATATATACTTCCTGAACTTGTTGATCACCGTATCACGGAGAAATCCCCTATTTTCTTTTCTTTGGTGTTTCCTGACATATTCAACTAGACCAATGTCATGTCTTCCTCACCCTTCAACAATGGAGAAGGAGACATAAGGTTGGCTCAGGAAGATCTAAGGAGGGAGGATGCTGAAGAGGTCACTATGGAGGAAGAAGAAGAAAGCCCCTTTAGGACCCACTCTCTGACCCCCGAGAGGGGTACATTAGCTGGCATCTCTACTCAGCCTAATCCTCATAAAGCCATGGGATCATCGAACAATCAAGCGAGCCTAGAGGAGCAAGAAGATCTCCCATCGAAGAGGCCCTTACACAGGTTACATCGTAATAATTTTTGCAATTTGATTCACAATTATGGGTTCGAGAACACTCCTCGTAGGCACATACCGTCCAACCGGGAAATATCCCGGCCAAGAGAAAACAGTGCAGGAACAAAACCGTGGGGCCCAAAGAATAAACACATAATGGCTGAGGTGAAGAAGAACAGTGAATTAATTCATCAAGCCCTTCGGGAGATTCAAGGTTTGAAGGATCTACTCATGGTTATATTGGAGAATACTACTTCTTCACCAACATCACCTTCTTCACCACCAAAAGAGAACTGAGTATCGGGTATGGGCACTCCCCTTGGCTTCCGCCAAGCTTGGGGGAGGTGCCCCGATATCGTATCATCCCACTATCTTTTTGCTTTTACTTATTTTAGTTTGATCTTTTGCTTTAGATGAATAAAAGTTTAGTTCGATCCTTTCTTCTTTGAGAGTTTGCTTAGTGATCTATCCTTGTAATTGTGTGCAAGTTATATAATAAAGTTTAGTGTGAGTTTTTGTTTTCTTTACTCTCATGTTGCGAATAAAGAAAAGAAATAAGAAAGGAAGAAAAGGAAGGAAATAAATCAATAAGATCATATACTAATCCTATGGTAGGTGATGGCACCACATAAGGAAAAGTATAAGTAGAAAATTTTATTAGAGATTGATAAGCATAACATTAGTCAATGACGCAACTCATGAAAGAATTAATAAGGGAAGAGAAGATTCACATATAAATAGACTACCCTAGAAATCTTTTGTGATTGTGAGCCCTCAACAAAATATTATATGCCAAAATTGTTGACATTGGACAAGGAAGACAACATAATGATTTATGCCTGTTCATATTCACATAGAAGTCATATTGTCATGGATCCTTTAACATGTGGTGCTTTCCCCCTATCTTTGCTAGCCAAAAATTCCGCACTAAGTAGAGATACTACTTGTGCATCCAAAAACCCTTAAACCCAAATCTCATTTTCAAGAGTCCACCATACCTACCTAGGGATTGAGCAAGATCCCTCAAGTAAGTTGTCATCGGTGCAAAAAGGCAATAAAAATTGCTTCTAAAAGTGTGAGATCATTTAGTGTAAGAGAAAATTAAGCGTTGCACGAACTTGTGATGGTGAAGAATAAAAGCGGCAGACTGCATAATAAAGGTCGCTATCACAAGGGGCAATGTAACTTGACATTCTTTTGCACTAAGGGATTCGACATACAAACAAATAAGCGCATGACAACCTTTGCTTCCCTCTGTGAAGGGCTTATTTTTTACTTTTATGCAAGAGTCAAAGTTTTTCTCTCTATTCCTTTTATTTTTCTCCTTTGGCAAGCATCATGTGGTGAGGAAGGATCTAGGCACATATGTCCAGTTGAATATGGGTAGCATGAGTTATTATTGTTGACATCACCCTTGAGGTGAGTACGTTGGGAGGCGAAACCATAAGCCCATATCTTTTTATGTGTTCGGTTGAAACGTTTAGCTCATGTGTACGCGGCGAGTATTAGCAATCATATAAGACTATATGATGGTTGAGTATGTGGACTTGCCTCAAGTCTCCAACATGTGACCCTTCCTGAAAAGATGATGAATTGTAGTTGCAAAGTTGAATGAGAACATAGTTTGTTGGTTTCTAATAGAGTTCTTGCTTTATACTTCGATTGTGTGATGAACTATTACTTATTCATGAGAAGTATATGATAAAAGTTCTATGATAAAAGTACTATGTTTAATTTTGTTGTTGTTATAATAACCAAGATGATGCTTCTATGTCCGTAGTTTGTTTTTATCGACACCTCCCTCTCAAAGCATGTCGACATGTTTTTCGATTTCGGTTTTTGCTTGAGGACAAGCGAGGTCTAAGCTTAGGGGAGTTGATACGTCCATTTTGCATCATGTTTTCTTACTGTTATTTATGATGTTTTTATCCATAATAATGCTTTTTGGAGTAATTCTAATGCCTTTTCTCTCATAATTTGCAAGGTACACACCAAGAGGGAGAATTCCGTCAGCTGGAAATCTGGACCTGGAAAAGCTACGTCAGGCTACCTATTCTGCACAACTCCAAACAAGCTGAAACTTCACGGAGATTTTTTATGGAATATTTAAGAATTATTGGAGCAAATAACTACCAGAGGGGCCCCACCAGGTGGGCACAACCCACCTGGGCGTGTCAGGGAGCCCGTGCGCGCCCTAGTGGGTTGTGCTCACCCAGGCACACCTCCGGTGCCCATCTTCTGGTATATAAGTCATTTTGACCTAGAAAAAAATAAGGAGAGGACTTTCGGGACGGAGCTCTGCCGCCTCGAGGCGGAACTTGGGCACGAGCACTTTTGCCCTCCGGCGGAGCGATTCCGCTGGGGGAACTTCCCTCCCAGAGGGGGAAATCATCGGCAATCTCCATCAACATCTTCAACATCACCATCTCATCTCAAACCCTAGTTCCTCTCTTGTGTTCAATCTTGTTACCGGAACTATCGATTGGTACTTGTGGGTGACTAGTAGTGTGATGAGGACATCAATACAATTGTTACACCCACAGCCCCTGCTGCTATACATACTGGACCAATTACTAGAGCTCGTGCACGCCAACTAAATTACCAGGTACTTTCGTTTCTTGGTAATGATTCTAATGTTCATGAGAATATGATGCTGCCTAAATTGGATACATTTGTTTTGCTTACAAATGAAGGGCCTAGCTTGGAGAAGGATGAACATTGGAGCAAGAACAAGCATGGAGATGATGGCATGCGCAAGGGGAAGAAGAACGGAGTTACAAGTGATGATTTCAGGACTTTGAAGCCACCATAATGGGTGCATGAAGCCTTGGACGAAATATACAAGATGCCACTTCATAAATTTCGTTCCGAGGCTATTTTAGGTGCTGCGTCACCTTATTATTGGGCCAGGCCCATGTAATTTCGAAATACATAAGTATAGGCTATTTTTAGAGTCCGTATGTGTGGGGAAACAAGAGATAGGGTTGATTTCGCACTCCTCCACCAAGGGCCACGAAATTCCCCCCTCTTCCTCCATATATACAGCCCTTAGGGCATCGTTTAGACTTTGGGTTTTGTTTAGATTAAAAGTTCGCCATAGCTGCAACTTCGCGTACTTCGTTTGTGTTCAACGACCAGACAAAGGCGTCACAGAACCCCACCTTGATCAATAAAGCTTTCATCTTATATTCGCAATATCCAGATTGCAATCTTAGTTTCTTGCTTGTTCTTCGTTTGCTCGCAGGAAACAGACTCTCGTGGTCAGGTTGATCGTGCTCCGGCGTGGTCAATAACCTCTCGGAGTTGGTTTAGCGATTGCTAAGGCGCGACGTCCTCGCACGTTCGTAGTTGGATCGTCAAAGTCGACTTCCACCAAAGCGAAATCCACCATCTCATCGAAAGACGGGACACCTTTGCCTCTATCATAGTGTTGATTACATCTTGTAGTTGATTACTATATGGTTTATTTGGTGGAAGATTATATGTTCAGATCCAACATGCTATTTAATACCCCTCTGTTCTTGAGCATGATTATCTTTTGTGAGTAATTACTTTTGTTCTTGTGGTCGCGCGAGAAATCATGTTGCAAGTAATCATGTGAACTTGATATGTGTTCGATATTTCGATAGTATGTGATAGAGGCTAAGGTGTCCCGATGTTTCGATGAGATGGTGGCTATCGTTTTCTGTGGGAGTCGACTTTGACGATCCGACTACGAACGTGCGAGACGTCGCGCCTTAGCAATCGCTAAACCAACTTCCGAGGGTTATTGACCACGCCGGAGCACGATCAACCTGACCACGAGGGTCTGTTTCCTGCGAGCAAACGAAGAACAAGCAAGAAACTGAGATTGCAATCTGGATATTGCGAATATAAGATGAAAGCTTTATTGATCAAGGTGGGGTTCTGTGACGTCTTGGTCTGGTCGTTGGACACAAACGAAGTACGCGAAGTTGCAGCTAAGACGTTTTAATCTAAACAAAACCCAAAGTCTAAACGACGCCCTAAGGGCTGTATATATGGAGGAAGAGGGGGCAATTTCGTGGCCCTTGAGGGTGGGGTCCGAAACCAACCCTAACTCTTGTTTCCCCACACATACGGACTCTAAAAATAGCCTATACTTAAGTATTTCGAAATTACATGGGCCTGGCCCATTAATAAGGTGACGCAGCACCTAGAATAGCCTATGGACGAATATTATGAAGTGGCATCTTGTATATTTCGTCCAAGGCTTCATGCACTGATAGAGGCGGGGGTGTCCCGATCTTTCGATGAGATGATAACTATCGATTTGGTGGAGACGACTTTGACGATCCGACTACAAACGTGCACGACGTTGCGCCTTAGCAATCGCTAAACCAATCTCCTGAGGTTACTGACGATGCCGAAAGCACGGTCAGCCTGACCACGAAGGATCTATTCCTGCAAGCAATCGAAGAACGAGCAAGAATATGATAAAGCAATCTGAATATTGCAAATATATATGAGGTATTGATAATGGTGGGGATCCGGAAGCGGTCTTGGTCTGGTCGTTGGACACAAACGAAGTACACGAAGTTGCAATGGCTAACATTTAACTAAACAAATCCCAAGGAAAAGCTACTAGATGGATCTACTTATATAGGAGCAAGGGGTGGCGGCCAAGGAGGTGAGAGGACGTCCCAAGGCAGCCTAAAACTAAATCTAGGTCGTACAAGGCCAATGGGCCCAAGTGGAGGTGATGTAACACCTTTGGACTTGTAGTTTGACTCGGATTCTGCTGCAGCATCAGATTGTTTCGTCCACAACTCAACGCTCCGGACGAATTCGAAGGTGATTCCAATTGGGTTGGAAAGTGCACGAAATCTAGTTTCCAACAAAAAAAGAATCACCCAATTCGGAGTCCGTATGAAAAACTTGTGTGCGTTTTGAGTTAGGTGTGTCTGTGCAGTCCGAATCTGAATCCAGAACGTGAGAGACTTGGACTCTATCTTCTCTTGGGCCAAAAGTGACGTGAGAGAACTTTTTGGACAGCAAATAAACATCTCTTTCTTCCTTATCTTCATATTTGGATTGTACAAATGTCCCATACACCTGCAATTAGACAAAACACAAAAGTGTGTGAAGTATTTTTGTTCTGGATAACATAAATAGATTATTGAATAGTTTGCACTAGAAATCACCTGACAAATATGCATATATGCAATATTTTTGGTCATATCCAAGGTAGTCATGTCCTCATCATCCTCCCCTTCTTGAAAATAAAGCCGTCCTCGGCGTTGCTTAATCTGAAATGTGGCTAACAAAAGAGACAAGGTGTACATGTTGTATATATATATGTCATCCATTTTTACTTCCCTTGATTTTTGCATATATGACACATGAATAGATGAGTAACTTGCATAGTTCATAAAATCTAAAGCCAAAAAATTAGCACAGGAAGTAGAAGGCATGAAAATATTGCAACTCAGTTTGCACATATAAGTGAAGCTCTTATTCATTTCAAAAGATTGACAATGTTCATCATTAAACCATCCCAACATTGGTGAATAAACCTTACTTGCATCAAATTTACATGCTACAACATGCTTAAATAAGCAAACATGCAATAAGTCATTCAACACAGAATCATCACCAAGATTAGAGGTCATATCAAAATGATTAAACATTGGTTCTTTTGCATCAATAGTTAATTCAATGGGTGCACTCAAAATTGTTGGTATTTCAGTTGTTTGATCACATGGCAAAGTCAAATTATCAACGTAGTCCTCTAAAATAGGTGGTGTGATCAAAGTAGTGGGTAGCTCATCAGATGGTGCATTCAAATTGACAAGGCATTCATCATTCTCATGTAGAGATGGAAGATCAGTACCTTTGTCATTACCTCTTATGATCAACTCAGATGATGTAGCCACTCTCGGGGGCAATGTGTCACATGGTGGAGGTGATGTAGTCCTGACAACAACGGATGTGGTTGTCATAGTATGCCTAGTAGCTGAAGGAACAATCATATCAACTCTTGGAATGTGCACCGTGCGCTTGTTCTCCTCATGGCCAACACGTCGTTTTATTTCCTGTTCAGCTTTGCAAGCAAGATGAAACAAATGGTCCATAGGATAACACACTTCATGAATTAGTATCTCTTGATCCTCCCCAAAATCTATCCATAAAATCATCTTCACTTTCTTCTAAAGAGGAATGCAACAAGGTAGTTTGTAAATCATCATAATATTTTGTTACAGTTTCACTACCTTGTTTTAAGTGTTGCAACTTCTTAATCATGTCACGAGTATAATAAGCAGGGACGAAAGTATGTCGCATGGCAAGTTTCAAATCATCCCAAGTAGTAGGTATATAATCAGGGTGTAACCGACAATATTCACTCCACCAAACCAAAGCATAACCAGTGAAAGAACCAACCGCAACCTTAACCTTTTTATGTTCATTGAAATTATGGGAAGCAAATATATTTTTTATGTCGAACTCCCATTCAATATATAAAGCAGGTTTAAAACGGCCATTAAATGGTGGTATATATACATTAACCTGATCATGTGCATTTGGATGTTTGTGCACCTCTCGTGACGGTTGTGGTATTGGCAAAGGTGGTGGCACGTCTCCCGGGATCGACAAAGCCCATGAATTGACTCTGGATCCTGTCATGATTAGTAGAACAAGAAACAAAACCCAAAAATAATGTTCCTATAACTACTAGGATGTGGTGGTAAAACGCTCACAGTAAAGCAAATATCAATGTCTTACAAGTTCTTACCATGCAGCAGGCGGTGATCGGCAACCAGCGGTGTCAAGTAACTCTGAATATTGAGTAAAGCGATTGCCAGGGGAGCGTACATATACACGGTGTAGAAATATGTGGAGTTGGGTTGGCTATATATGGTAGCAAAAGATTAGCAATAATCAATTCAAAGATGCAATGTTGAATAAACGCTCAACGACGGTACTGTGCTGGTCCTAGGCTAGACCGGACTAGAGACGCGAGCCTAGAACAATAATGAGGTCACGGCGTAGCACAACTAGCATCAATGAAGGATACTAAGTAGCTCTTGACAGCAAGATATAAGTGAAGATCACAACGGCAGTGAAGATAATGATGAAAAACAACTGCCAAGCAGGATATACAACAACTCTCTCTCCAACTTTCCTCTTGAAAAGTTTGAGACAATTTTCTGATAAATTCTTTCAAAGAATGCTACTAACTCAAGCTTTCCAATGCAAAAAGAATCACTCAATTCCGAGTTGATATGAGGAGTCAAAGAATTCTAAAACTGGCCTGAAAAATTGGAACAAGTTGTGTTCACGAACTTCGGAGGGCAAAAAGACCTATTTAGAAGCTGATTTTGAGGTGTCAAATATTGAACTAGCTTCTGCAACTATTTAGATGCGGCTCGTCTCTATCTTCAATTTGAGTACTCACGGAGCCAAAACGGACTTTGTATGAGGAAGATACACCTGTTTTACTGAACAGTGCGCAAAACAGATTCCAATCCGAATTCAGGTACGAGAATGATTCTAGATAGATCCAATTTTTTTTCTTCTCTATTTTTTTTCTCACGCTTTTTTTTTCTTCTCTCTCTTTTTCTTTTTTTTCCTTTTTTCTCTTTTTTTTCTCTATCTTCTTTTTTTTTCTTTCCAAGACAAACTAGATAAGATGCAGATTGGATCAGGCGAAGATGTGAATGACCTCAACTATGATTATGACAATGAACAGTGCGTAGCATGTGGTGGAAATTAATAGATGGGATGGTGGACAGCGGAAGGGATAATGATGCAGCGGCGGCGTGACTAATGTGAACAGAACTCGAAACTCTAAAGGAACTAGACGCTAAGACCAGCAACTGACACGACGATGCAACCGATAATTCAACTATGCAAGCAATGAATAGAAAATTGCAAAGGCTCAGACTGGCTTGGATAAAGGATGAACAGATCTAACTTTTTTTGTGTGGCTTTTTCTTGGACAATAGGTAAGAAAATAAATCTAATCTAGGAAAACTGGAAATTCTCACTGAGCAACCTGAAAACTGATACCACTTGATAGAGGCGGGGGTGTCCCGATCTTTCGATGAGATGATAACTATCGATTTGGTGGAGACGACTTTGACGATCCGACTACAAACATGCACGACGTTGCGCCTTAGCAATCGCTAAACCAATCTCCTGAGGTTACTGACGATGCCGAAAGCACGGTCAGCCTGACCACGAAGGTCTATTCCTGCAAGCAATCGAAGAACGAGCAAGAATATGATAAAGCAATCTGAATATTGCAAATATATATGAGGTATTGATAATGGTGGGGATCCGGAAGCGGTCTTGGTCTGGTCGTTGGACACAAACGAAGTACACGAAGTTGCAATGGCTAACTTTTAACTAAACAAATCCCAAGGAAAAGCTACTAGATGGATCTACTTATATAGGAGCAAGGGGTGGCGGCCAAGGAGGTGGGAGGACGTCCCAAGGCAGCCTAAAACTAAATCTAGGTCGTACAAGGCCAATGGGCCCAAGTGGAGGTGATGTAACACCTTTGGACTTGTAGTTTGACTCGGATTGTGCTGCAGCATCAGATTGTTTCGTCCACAACTCAACGCTCCGGACGAATTTGAAGGTGATTCCAATTGGGTTGGAAAGTGCCCGAAATCTAGTTTCCAACAAAAAAAGAATCACCTAATTCGGAGTCCGTATGAAAAACTTGTGTGCGTTTTGAGTTAGGTGTGTCTGTGCAGTCCGAATCTGAATCCAGAACGTGAGAGACTTGGACTCTATCTTCTCTTGGGCCAAAAGTGACGTGAGAGAACTTTTTGGACAGCAAATAAACATCTCTTTCTTCCTTATCTTCATATTTGGATTGTACAAATGTCCCATACACCTGCAATTAGACAAAACACAAAAGTGTGTGAAGTATTTTTATTCTGGATAACATAAATAGATTATTGAATAGTTTGCACTAGAAATCACCTGACAAATATGCATATATGCAATATTTTTGGTCATATCCAAGGTAGTCATGTCCTCATCATGCACTCCTTATGGTGGCTTAAAAGTCCTGAAATCATCACTTGTAAGTCCGTTCTTGATCCCCTTGCGCATGCCACCAACTCCATGTGTGTTCTTGCTCCAATGTTCATCCTTCTCGAAGCTAGGCCCTTCATTTGTAAGCAAAACAAATGTATCCAATTTAGGCAGCATCATAATCTCATGAACATTAGAATCATTACCAAGAAACGAAAGTACCTGGTAATTTAATTGGCGTGTGCGAGCTCTAGTAATTGGTCCAGTATATTTAACAGTAGGGGCTGTGGGTGTAACAATGGTATTGATGTCCTCATCATCCTCCCCTTCTTGAAATGAAGTCGTCCTCGACGAAAGCGCATCTTCCTCACCCAAATAAGGCTTCAAATCTGCAATGTTAAAAGTAGGACTAACCCCAAAATCTACAGGTAGCTCAAGTTTATATGCATTATCATTTATTTTCTCTAACACCTTAAAGGGACCATCAGCACGTGGCATTAGCTTTGATTTGCGCAGATTAGGAAATCTATCTTTACGCAAATGTAACCAAACAAGATCTCCAGGCGCAAACACAACATGTTTTCTACCCTTATCTCCAGCAAGTTTATATTTAGCATTCATACGCTCAATGTTTTCCTTAGTTAACTCATGCATTTTTACAATTAATTCAGAACGTTCTTTAGCATCAAAATTAACCTTCTCTGAAGATGGAAGAGGCAACGAATCAATAGGTGCACGAGGTAGGAAACCATACACAATTTCAAAAGGGCACATGTTACTAGTAGAATGCAATGAACGATTATAAGCAAATTCAATATGAGGCAAGCATTCTTCCCACATTTTCTTGTTATTCTTCAAAACAGCCCTAAGCATAGTAGACAATGTTCTATTGACTACTTCAATTTGTCCATCAGTTTGGGGGTGACAAGTAGTACTAAAAAGCAGCTTAGTCCCCAACTTAGCCCATAAACATCTCCAAAAGTGGCTAAGAAATTTAGTATCACGATCTGAAACAATAGTATTTGGCACACCATGTAAGCGAATAATTTCACGAAAGAACAAATCAACAACATTAACAGCATAATCGCTTTTATGACATGGTATAAAGTGTGCCATTTTCGAGAACCTATCCACGACAACAAATATGCTATCCCTCCCCTTCTTTGTTCGAGGTAAACCTAAAACAAAGTCCATAGATATATCCTCCCAAGGAACACTAGGTACAGGCAAAGGCATATATAAACCATGAGGATTGAGTCGTGACTTAGCTCTTTGACATGTAGTGCAGCGAGCAACAAAATGCTCAACATCCCGTCTCATCTTTGGCCAAAAGAAATGTGTAGCAAGTATATCCTCCGTCTTCTTGACGCCAAAGTGTCCCATTAATCCTCCTCCATGCGCCTCCTGCAACAACAAAAGACGAACGGAGCTAGCTGGAATGCATAGCTTGTTAGCACGAAACACAAATCCATCGTTAAGAACGAACTTGTTACAAGTTCTCCCTTCCTTACAATTCTGCAATACATCTTTAAATTCAGCATCATGAACATATTGATCTTTGATGGTCTCCAAACCAAATATTTTAAAGTCAAGTTGTGAAAGCATAGTATAACGACGAGACAAGGCATCAACAATAACATTTTCTTTACCCTTCTTGTGTTTAATGACATAAGGGAAAGTCTCAATGAATTCAACCCATTTAGCATGTCTACGGTTCAGTTTTGCTTGACTTTTAATGTGTTTCAAAGATTCATGATCAGAATGTATAGCAAATTCCTTGGGCCATAAATAATGTTGCCATGTTTCTAAGGTCCAAACAAGAGCATATAATTCTTTATCATAAGTAGAATAGTTCAGACTAGGCCCACTCAATTTTTCAGAAAAGTATGCAACAGGTTTTCCATCTTGTAATAACACACCTCCTAATCCAATTCCACTAGCATCACATTCAAGCTCAAAAGTCTTATTGAAATTAGGAAGTTGGAGTAAAGGAGCATGTGTCAACTTTATCTTTCAATACCGTGAAGGCTTCTTCCTGTGCGATACCCCAAACAAAAGGCACATTGATAGAGGCGGAGGTGTCCCGTCTTTTGATGAGATGGTGGATTTCGCTTTGGTGGAAGTCGACTTTGACGATCCGACTACGAACGTGCGAGGACGTCGCGCCTTAGCAATCGCTAAACCAACTCCGAGAGGTTATTGACCACGCCGGAGCACGATCAACCTGACCACGAGGGTCTGTTTCCTGCGAGCAAACGAAGAACAAGCAAGAAACTAAGATTGCAATCTGGATATTGCGAATATAAGATGAAAGCTTTATTGATCAAGGTGGGGTTCTGTGACGCCTTTGTCTGGTCGTTGAACACAAACGAAGTACGCGAAGTTGCAGCTATGGCGAACTTTTAATCTAAACAAAACCCAAATTCTAAACGATGCCCTAAGGGCTGTATATATGGAGGAAGAGGGGGGGAATTTCGTGGCCCTTGGTGGAGGGGTCCGAAATCAACCCTATCTCTTGTTTCCCCACACATACGGACTCTAAAAATAGCCTATAATTATGTATTTCGAAATTACATGGGCCTGGCCCAATAATAAGGTGACGCAGCACCTAAAATAGCCTCGGGACGAAATTTATGAAGTGGCATCTTGTATATTTCGTCCAAGGCTTCATGCACCCATTATGGTGGCTTCAAAGTCCTGAAATCATCACTTGTAACTCCATTCTTGTTCTTGCTCCAATGTTCATCCTTCTCCATGCTAGGCCCTTCATTTGTAAGCAAAACAAATGTATCCAATTTAGGCAGCATCATATTCTCATGAACATTAGAATCATTACCAAGAAACGAAAGTACCTGGTAATTTAGTTGGCGTGCACGAGCTCTAGTAATTGGTCCAGTATGTATAGCAGCAGGGGCTGTGGGTGTAACAATTGTATTGATGTCCTCATCATCCTCCCCTTCTTGAAATGAAGTCGTCCTCGACGGAAGTTCATCTTCCTCACCCAAATAAGGCTTCAAATCTGCAATGTTAAAAGTGGGACTAACCCCAAAATCTGCAGGCAGCTCAAGTTTATATGCATTATCATTTATTTTCTCTAACACCTTAAAGGGACCATCAGCACGTGGCATTAACTTTGATTTGCGCAAATCAGGAAATCTATCCTTACGCAAATGTAACCAAACAAGATCTCCAGGTGCAAACACAACATGTTTTCTACCCTTATGTCCAGCAAGTTTATATTTAGCATTCATGCGCTCAATGTTTTCCTTAGTTAACTCATGCATTTTTAAAATCAATTCAGCACGTTGTTTAGCATCAAAATTAACCTTCTCCGAAGATGGAAGAGGCAACAAATCAATAGGTGCACGAGGTAGGAAACCATACACAACTTGAAAAGGGCACATCTTAGTAGTAGAATGCAATGAACGATTATAAGCAAATTCAATATGAGGCAAGCATTCCTCCCACATTTTCTTATTATTCTTCAAAACAACCCTAAGCATAGTAGACAACGTTCTATTGACTACTTCAGTTTGTCCATCAGTTTGGGGGTGACAAGTAGTACTAAAAAGCAGTTTAGTCCCCAACTTAGCCCATAAACATCTCCAAAAGTGGCTAAGAAATTTAGTATCACGATCTGAAACAATAGTATTTGGCACACCATGCAAGCGAATAATTTCACGAAAGAACAAATCAGCAACATTAACAGCATCATCACTTTTATGACATGGTATAAAGTGTGCCATTTTCGAGAATCTATCCACGACAACAAATATGCTATCCCTCCCCTTCTTTGTTCGAGGTAAACCTAAAACAAAGTCCATAGATATATCCTCCCAAGGAACACTAGGTACAGGCAAAGGCATATATAAACCATGAGGATTGAGTCGTGACTTAGCTTTTTGACATGTAGTGCATCGACCAATAAAACGCTCAACATCCCGGCTCATCTTTGGCCAAAAGAAATGTGTAGCAAGCACGTCCTCCGTCTTGTTCACGCCAAAATGTCCCATTAATCCTCCTCCATGCGCTTCCTGCAACAACAAAAGATGAACGGAGCTAGCTGGAATGCATAGCTTGTTAGCACGAAACACAAATCCATCGTTAACGACAAACTTGTTCCACATTCTTCCTTCTTTACAATTCTGCATTACATCTTTAAAATCAGCATCATGCACATATTGATCTTTGATGGTCTCCAAACCAAATATTTTGAAGTCAAGTTGTGAAAGCATAGTATAGCGACGAGACAATGCATCAGCAATAACATTTTCTTTTCCCTTCTTGTGTTTAATGACATAAGGGAAAGTCTCAATGAATTCAACCCATTTAGCATGTCTACGATTCAGTTTAGCTTGACTTTTAATATGTTTCAAAGATTCATGATCAGAATGTATAACAAATTCTTTGGGCCATAAATAATGTTGCCATGTTTCTAAAGTCCGAACAAGAGCATATAATTCTTTATCATAAGTAGAATAATTCAGACTAGGCCCACTCAACTTTTCAGAAAAGTATGCAACAGGTTTGCCATCTTGTAATAACACACCTCCTAATCCAATTCCACTAGCATCACATTCAAGCTCAAAAGTCTTGTTAAAATCAGGAAGTTGGAGTAAAGGTGATAGAGGCGGAGGTGTCCCGTCTTTCGATGAGATGATGGATATCGCTTTGGTGGAAGTCGACTTTGACGATCCGACTACGAACGTGCGAGGACGTCGCGCCTTAGCAATCGCTAAACCAACTCCGAGAGGTTATTGACCACGCCGGAGCACGATCAACCTGACCACGAGGGTCTGTTTCCTGCGAGCAAACGAAGAACAAGCAAGAAACTAAGATTGCAATCTGGATATTGCGAATATAAGATGAAAGCTTTATTGATCAAGGTGGGGTTCTGTGACGCCTTTGTCTGGTCGTTGAACACAAACGAAGTACGCGAAGTTGCAGCTATGGCGAACTTTTAATCTAAACAAAACCCAAAGTCTAAACGATGCCCTAAGGGCTGTATATATGGAGGAAGAGGGGGCAATTTCGTGGCCCTTGGTGGAGGGGTCCGAAATCAACCCTATCTCTTGTTTCCCCACACATACGGACTCTAAAAATAGCCTATACTTATGTATTTCGAAATTACATGGGCTTGGCCCAATAATAAGGTGACGCAGCACCTAAAATAGCCTCGGGACGAAATTTATGAAGTGGCATCTTGTATATTTCGTCCAAGGCTTCATGCACCCATTATGGTGGCTTCAAAGTCCTGAAATCATCACTTGTAACTCCGTTCTTGTTCCCCTTGCGCATGCCATCATCTCCATGCTTGTTCTTGCTCCAATGTTCATCCTTCTCCAAGCTAGGCCCTTCATTTGTAAGCAAAACAAATGTATCCAATTTAGGCAGCATCATATTCTCATGAACATTAGAATCATTACCAAGAAACGAAAGTACCTGGTAATTTAGTTGGCGTGCACGAGCTCTAGTAATTGGTCGAGTATGTATAGCAGCAGGGGCTGTGGGTGTAACAATTGTATTGATGTCCTCATCATCCTCCCCTTCTTGAAATGAAGTCGTCCTCGACGGAAGTTCATCTTCCTCACCCAAATAAGGCTTCAAATCTGCAATGTTAAAAGTGGGCCTAACCCCAAAATCTGCAGGCAGCTCAAGTTTATATGCATTATCATTTATTTTCTCTAACACCTTAAAGGGACCATCAGCACGTGGCATTAGCTTTGACTTGCGCAAATCAGGAAATCTATCCTTACGCAAATGTAACCAAACAAGATCTCCAGGTGCAAACACAACATGTTTTCTACCCTTATCTCCAGCAAGTTTATATTTAGCATTCATACGCTCAATGTTTTCCTTAGTTAACTCATGCATTTTTAAAATCAATTCAGCACGTTGTTTAGCATCAAAATTAACCTTCTCCGAAGATGGAAGAGGCAACAAATCAATAGGTGCACGAGGTAGGAAACCATACACAACTTCAAAAGGGCACATCTTAGTAGTAGAATGCAATGAACGATTATAAGCAAATTCAATATGAGGCAAGCATTCCTCCCACATTTTCTTATTATTCTTCAAAACAACCCTAAGCATAGTAGACAACGTTCTATTGACTACTTCAGTTTGTCCATCAGTTTGGGGGTGACAAGTAGTACTAAAAAGCAGTTTAGTCCCCAACTTAGCCCATAAACATCTCCAAAAGTGGCTAAGAAATTTAGTATCACGATCTGAAACAATAGTAGTTGGCACACCATGCAAGCGAATAATTTCACGAAAGAACAAATCAGCAACATTAACAGCATCATCGCTTTTATGACATGGTATAAAGTGTGCCATTTTCGAGAATCTATCCACAACAACAAATATGCTATCCCTCCCCTTCTTTGTTCGAGGTAAACCTAAAACAAAGTCCATAGATATATCCTCCCAAGGAACACTAGGTACAGGCAAAGGCATATATAAACCATGAGGATTGAGTCGTGACTTAGCTTTTTGACATGTAGTGCATCGAGCAATAAAACGCTCAACATCCCGTCTCATCTTTGGCCAAAAGAAATGTGTAGCAAGTACGTCCTCCGTCTTCTTCACGCCAAAGTGTCCCATTAATCCTCCTCCATGCGCCTCCTGCAACAACAAAAAACGAACGGAGCTAGCTGGAATGCATAGCTTGTTAGCACGAAACACAAATCCATCGTTAACGACAAACTTGTTCCACATTCTTCCTTCTTTACAATTCTGCATTACATCTTTAAAATCAGCATCATGCACATATTGATCTTTGATGGTCTCCAAACCAAATATTTTGAAGTCAAGTTGTGAAAGCATAGTATAGCGACGAGACAATGCATCAGCAATAACATTTTCTTTTCCCTTCTTGTGTTTAATGACAGAAGGGAAAGTCTCAATGAATTCAACCCATTTAGCATGTCTACGATTCAGTTTAGCTTGACTTTTAATATGTTTCAAAGATTCATGATCAGAATGTATAACAAATTCTTTGGGCCATAAATAATGTTGCCATGTTTCTAAAGTCCGAACAAGAGCATATAATTCTTTATCATAAGTAGAATAATTCAGACTAGGCCCACTCAATTTTTCAGAAAAGTATGCAACAGGTTTGCCATCTTGTAATAACACACCTCCTAATCCAATTCCACTAGCATCACATTCAAGCTCAAAAGTCTTATTAAAATCAGGAAGTTGGAGTAAAGGAGCATGTGTCAACTTATCTTTCAATACCGTGAAGGCTTCTTCCTGTGCGGTACCCCAAACAAAAGGCACATCCTTCTTTGTAAGCTCGTTGAGAGGTGCAGCAATGGTGCTGAAATCTCTCACAAAACGCCTATCGAATCCAGCGAGGCCAAGAAAACTCCTCACTTGTGTGACCGTTTTGGGCTGCGGCCAACTCTCAATAGCTTCAATCTTGGCTTTGTCAACTTCAATTCCCTGTGGAGTAACAACATAGCCAAGAAAAGATACTCGGTCGGTGCAAAAGGTGCACTTCCCAAGGTTACCAAACAAACGTGCATCACGTAGAGCAATAAAAACAGCACGTAAATGTTCCAAATGTTCTTCCAAAGATCTGCTATAAATCAGTATATCATCAAATAGACTACCACAAATCGTCCGATGAAAGCACGTAAAACTTCGTTCATTAGTCTCATGAAAGTACTAGGCGCATTAGTTAACCCAAAAGGCATGACTAACCACTCATATAATCCAAACTTAGTTTTAAATGCTCTTTTCCATTCATCTCCCAATTTCATACGAATTTGATGGTATCCACTACGCAAATCAACTTTGGAGAATATTGTAGAGCCACTCAATTCATCAAGCATATCATCGAGCCTAGGAATAGGATGACGATAACGAATAGTAATATTATTAATG
Organism: Triticum aestivum; assembly: GCF_018294505.1. Taxonomy (NCBI): domain Eukaryota; kingdom Viridiplantae; phylum Streptophyta; class Magnoliopsida; order Poales; family Poaceae; genus Triticum; species Triticum aestivum. The sequence goes on along the minus strand of NW_025228199.1, from coordinate 96,395 downwards.
CCTCTACAATCAACACACATACGTGATGTACCATCCTTTTTCAGCACTAGAATAATAGGAACAGCACAAGGACTAAGGGATTCGCGTATATAACCTTTGTCGAGAAGCTCTTGTACTTGACGCATAATCTCCTTCGTCTCCTCTGGATTGGTACGGTATGGTGCACGGTTTGGCAGTGAAGCACCGGGAATTAAGTCAATTTGATGCTCAATCCCTCGAATAGGCGGTAATCCCGGTGGCATGTCTTGTGGAAAGACGTCAGCGAACTCCTGCAAAATGTTAGTGACAGCAGGAGGCAAAGAGGAAGGCACGTCCTCGAATGAAAATAATGCCTCTTTGCACACAAAAGCATAGCAAACAGATTTGCTGAAATCTAGCTCATCAATATCAGATTTGGTGGCTAATAAACATGCACTTTTCAATTTAATTTCAGAAGCAACACTAGATTGTTTATTATTACGCTTCATTTGTTGCTCAAATTCTTTTGCCACAATCTGATTTTCACTCTTATTCGTCTCCTGTTTTGCTTTATTAGCTCTATTAATATCATCTTTCAAAATGGAATCAGGAGTCATAGGAAGCAAAGTAATATTTTTATCCTTATGAACAAGAGTATAGTGATTGTTTCTACCATGGTGTACAGAATTTTTATCAAATTGCCATGGTCTACCAAGTAATAAGGAACATGCTTGCATAGGTACCACATCACAATCAACATAATCAGCATATGTAGAGATACTAAAATGCACACGAACAGTACGTGTTACCTTAACCTTGCCGCTGTTGTTGAACCATTGGATGTAGTAAGGATGTGGATGTGGTCTTGTGGTGAGAGAAAGCTTCTCCACCATCTCCATGCTAGCCAAGTTGTTGCAGCTCCCTCCGTCACGAATTGGAGGGGGAATCCCCAAAAACAAGATGAACAAAGGAGGGAAAACAAGAGGAACACTCAAGAACAAGTCAAATCACACATCCACTAGACAATCAAACACATAACATCCACAAGGTACATGAACAACAAAGGGAAATAAGATACATGGTAGAGTTCATCCCAAATCCTATGAAGGAGATGAGGGATTGATGTATGATTGGGATCCCTCCCCAAAGAGGAGGTCTTGATGTTTGGTCACTCCAAGAGGAGGTCTTGATCTCCTAGTGGAGTGGATCCATGGAGCAAAGCTCACAAATGTCTATCAACTCCTTTCCTCCCCCTAACATATGGCCCAAACAGCAATCACAGCCGTCCATCCTGTAGGGCCCGTGCGCACGGGGTAAGTTGGGCCCGTGCGCACGGGGGTCCCATGGGCACGGTACAAGCCCGTGCGCACGGGGTGCTCCAGCGCCAACTCTCTGAGTAGTCCGTGGGCACGGGGTCTTCGAGGCCCGTGGGCACGGGGTCGCCTGGGAGGTGCAGTGTTGATCCTGTTGCACTCCTTCTTCCTCCTTGATAGAGGCAAAGGTGTCCCGTCTTTCGATGAGATGATGGATATCGCTTTGGTGGCAGTCGACTTTGACGATCCGACTACGAACGTGCGAGGACGTCGCGCCTTAGCAATCGCTAAACCAACTCCAAGAGGTTATTGACCACGCCGGAGCACGATCAACCTGACCACGAGGGTCTGTTTCCTGCGAGCAAATGAAGAACAAGCAAGAAACTGAGATTGCAATCTGGATATTGCGAATATAAGATGAAAGCTTTATTGATCAAGGTGGGGTTCTGTGACGCCTTTGTCTGGTCGTTGAACACAAACGAAGTACGCGAAGTTGCAGCTATGGCAAACTTTTAATCTAAACAAAACCCAAAGTCTAAACGATGCCCTAAGGGCTGTATATATGGAGGAAGAGGGGGGAATTTCGTGGCCCTTGGTGGAGGGGTCCGAAATCAACCCTATCTCTTGTTTCCCCACACATACGGACTCTAAAAATAGCCTATACTTATGTATTTCGAAATTACATGGGCCTGGCCCAATAATAAGGTGACACAACACCTAAAATAGCCTCGGGACGAAATTTATGAAGTGGCATCTTGTATATTTCGTCCAAGGCTTCATGCACCCATTATGGTGGCTTCAAAGTCCTGAAATCATCACTTGTAACTCCGTTCTTGTTCCCCTTGCGCATGCCATCATCTCCATGCTTGTTCTTGCTCCAATGTTCATCCTTCTCCAAGCTAGGCCCTTCATTTGTAAGCAAAACAAATGTATCCAATTTAGGCAGCATCATATTCTCATGAACATTAGAATCATTACCAAGAAACGAAAGTACCTGGTAATTTAGTTGGCGTGCACGAGCTCTAGTAATTGGTCGAGTATGTATAGCAGCAGGGGCTGTGGGTGTAACAATTGTATTGATGTCCTCATCATCCTCCCCTTCTTGAAATGAAGTCGTCCTCGACGGAAGTTCATCTTCCTCACCCAAATAAGGCTTCAAATCTGCAATGTTAAAAGTGGGCCTAACCCCAAAATCTGCAGGCAGCTCAAGTTTATATGCATTATCATTTATTTTCTCTAACACCTTAAAGGGACCATCAGCACGTGGCATTAGCTTTGACTTGCGCAAATCAGGAAATCTATCCTTACGCAAATGTAACCAAACAAGATCTCCAGGTGCAAACACAACATGTTTTCTACCCTTATCTCCAGCAAGTTTATATTTAGCATTCATACGCTCAATGTTTTCCTTAGTTAACTCATGCATTTTTAAAATCAATTCAGCACGTTGTTTAGCATCAAAATTAACCTTCTCCGAAGATGGAAGAGGCAACAAATCAATAGGTGCACGAGGTAGGAAACCATACACAACTTCAAAAGGGCACATCTTAGTAGTAGAATGCAATGAACGATTATAAGCAAATTCAATATGAGGCAAGCATTCCTCCCACATTTTCTTATTATTCTTCAAAACAGCCCTAAGCATAGTAGACAACGTTCTATTGACTACTTCAGCTTGTCCATCAGTTTGGGGGTGACAAGTAGTACTAAAAAGCAGTTTAGTCCCCAACTTAGCCCATAAACATCTCCAAAAGTGGCTAAGAAATTTAGTATCACGATCTGAAACAATAGTATTTGGCACACCATGCAAGCGAATAAATTCAGGGAAGAACAAATAAGCAATATTATTAATGCCTCTACAATCAACACACATACGTGATGTACCATCCTTTTTCGGCACTAGAATAATAGGAACAACACAAGGACTAAGGGATTCGCGTATATAACCTTTGTCGAGAAGCTCTTGTACTTGACGCATAATCTCCTTCGTCTCCTCTGGATTGGTACGGTATGGTGCACGGTTTGGCAGTGAAGCACCGGGAATTAAGTCAATCTGATGCTCAATCCCTCGAATAGGCGGTAATCCCGGTGGCACGTCTTGTGGAAAGACGTCAGCGAACTCCTGCAAAATGTTAGTGACAGCAGGAGGCAAAGAGGAAGGCACATCCTCGAATGAAAATAATGCCTCTTTGCACACAAAAGCATAGCAAACAGATTTGCTGAAATCTAGCTCATCAATATCAGATTTGGTGGCAAATAAACATGCACTTTTCAATTTAATTTCAGAAGCAACACTAGATGGTTTATTATTAGGCTTCATTTGTTGCTCAAATTCTTTTGCCACAATCTGATTTTCACTCTTATTCTTCTCCTGTTTTGCTTTATTAGCTCTATTAATATCATCTTTCAAAATGGAATCAGGAGTCATAGGAAGCAAAGTAATATTTTTATCCTTATGAACAAGAGTATAGTGATTGTTTCTACCATGGTGTACAGAGTTTTTATAAAATTGCCATGGTCTACCAAGTAATAAGGAACATGCTTGCATAGGTACCACATCACAATCAACATAATCAGCATATGTAGAGATACTAAAATGCACACGAACAGTACGTGTTACCTTAACCTTGCCGCTGTTGTTGAACCATTGGATGTAGTAAGGATGTGGATGTGGTCTTGTGGTGAGAGAAAGCTTCTCCACCATCTCCATGCTAGCCAAGTTGTTGCAGCTCCCTCCGTCTATGATGACGCGCACAGAACGTTCCTTCACAACTCCCTTGGTATGGAACAAATTGTGCCTCTGATTTTGCTCAGCTTGTGTGACCTGCACACTCAAAACACGTTGAGCAACTAAACATTCATACCTGTCAGCGTCTTCAGGAGCCATGTATTGCGTCTCATGATCAGAATCATCTCCACCATGTTCTTCACGTGTAATAAGAGCCAAAGTCTCCTCATCATAGTCACTAGCGGACTCATATCCACCATCCGCGGTAGCAATCATCACACGCGGAGATTTGCATTCTCTCGCATAATGACCTGTCAGCATCTTCAGGAGCCATGTATTGCGTCTCATGATCAGAATCATCTCCACCATGTTCGTCACGTGTAATAAGAGCCAAAGTCTCCTCATCATAGTCACTAGCGGACTCATACCCACCATCCTCAGTAACAATCATCACACGCTTAGATGGGCATTCTCTCGCATAATGACCTCCACCCTTGCAACGTCGGCAAATAATATCATGTGTTTGCCCTGTTGATGCCATGGATGAAGAAGAGCTCTTTGCAGGCCCAGAAGGTGTGCTCTTGGCAGATAGTGGTGATTGTGCGTGCTTTATTGTATCACGGTTGGAGGTGGCAGCCGACGGAGGCGCCGGTGTAGCAGAACGTGGGGAAGTAGATGATGCACGTGATGTCCATGATGAAGGTCGACCTGCAGAAAAGTTAGTCTGTGCCAATGCCTCTCGATCCTGCACTTCACGTTCAGCTTTACAAGCAAGATGGAATAAACGAGTGATATTAGTATACTCCTTATACTCTAGAATCGTCTGAATATCTCTATTTAATCCACCCATAAAACATGCAAGCATAGCTTCATTCTCCTCAACAATACCACATCTAATCATGCCAGTTTGTAATTCCTGATAATATTCTTCTACAGAATTTTTTCCCTGTCTTAAGCGCTGCAATTTTTGAAGTAATTCACGTTGATAATATGGTGGAACCCAACGAGTACGCATAGCAGTTTTCAAAGCAGCCCAAGTAGCCGGAATAGGATATAATCTACAATGCTCAGACCACCAAACACATGCAAAACTAGTGAATGCACAAACAGCAGCAGGAACACGTCTCTCCCCGGGATAGTGTAAACATGTAAATCGTTGTTCAGTTTTTAACTCCCAAGTAAGATATATATCAGGAACATATCTACCCTCAAAAGGTGGAATATTCAATTTTAGTTTAGGGAGATGGTCATGATCTCGTACCTGAGGGTGAGCCCTACCATTGCCATTATTTGCATGTGGACGACCTGGTGGTTGCTGTGCTAGTGGTGGCACGTAGTTCTGATTTTGATCAACCTCATCCTCATAATCTCCCACATAATCATCCTCCTCCACATCAGCAGTAGGAGCCACAGAAGTATCAACAACAGCACCAGCAGTTTGGCCCGACTGAAGAGGGACACGGCTCGCTCGGCGGAGGGCTGTTTCCCGACGTGGAGGTAGTCGGTGTTGTTGCTGTTGTTGCAGAGGTGCGGTAGGAGCAGCCGGTGGTGGTGGTGGAAAACGCGAAAGCAATTCAGCAAACTTGTTATCGAGCTTTGTTTCAAACGTCTTCTCCATGCCATCTATCTTCTCCATGACCTCTTCAAATCTGTTTATCACATCTTGCACCTGTACACTCATCATTTGCTGAAATGTATCATGAAGCTCCTTGTTCGTCAAGTTCTCCCAGTCAGTCTCGTCGGATTGTGATCCTGGCATGGATAGCAGCAATAGAAACACACAAGAATATGATCCTACAGACTACTAACAAGTGGTGGTGGTGGCGGGTGTCACAAATCCGTCAAGCAAATCTCAAATTCTTACCAGTTCTTACCCAGCAGCAGGCGGTGATCGGCAACCGTTATAGTCAAAACTCTCAAAAGCTTGGATAGAGCGATTGCCAGGGAGAGTCAAACGCACGACGTAGATGTATGTGGAGCTGGGAAGGCTTATAGTATGGTAGCAAAAAGGGTCAACAATAATCAATTCAGAGATGCAAAGTTGAATAAACGCTCAACGACGGTACTATGCTGGTCCTAGGCTAGACCGTGCTAGAGACGCGAGCCTAGAACACTAACAAAATCACGGCGCTGCACGTAAATAAGGGAAAAGCACACTCTGGAACTTTTTTTTTCGCTCTTTTTTTTGCGCTCTTTTTTTTCGCTATTTCGCTCTTTTTTTCCGCCGCACCATCATCATCGCCCATCTACCACTTTTGCTTATCCGCCACCGCTCTGAATCCATATCCATATACCACCACCAATCCGTATCCATATACCACCACCAATCTGTATCCATATACCACCACCGCTACCATATACCACCACCGCTACCATATACCACAACCATATATCCACCACCAATCCGAGTTCTTCTCATATTAGGTTTGTTCTTGAGATCAATCTAAATTCCGATTCGTGTTTCCTTGCCTGCGTAGGTCTCGGAAAAAAAAAGAGCGAAAAAAATAGTTCCAGAGTGTGCTTTTCCCTTATTTACGTGCAGCGCCGTGATTTTGTTAGTGTTCTAGGCTCGCGTCTCTAGCATGGTCTAGCCTAGGACCAGCACAGTACCGTCGTTGAGCGTTTATTCAACTTTGCATCTCTGAATTGATTATTGCTGACCCTTTTTGCTACCATACTATTAGCCTTCCCAGCTCCACATACATCTACGTCGTGCGTTTGACTCTCCCTGGCAATCGCTCTATCCAAGCTTTTGAGAGTTTTGACTATAACGGTTGCCGATCACCGCCTGCTGCTGGGTAAGAACTGGTAAGAATTTGAGATTTGCTTGACGGATTTGTGACACCCGCCACCACCACCACTTGTTAGTAGTCTGTAGGATCATATTCTTGTGTGTTTCTATAGCTGCTAACCATGCCAGGATCACAATCCGACGAGACTGACTAGGAGAACTTGACGAACAAGGAGCTTCATGATACGTTTCAGCAAATGATGAGTGTACAGGTGCAAGATGTGATAAACAGATTTGAAGAGGCCATGGAGAAGATAGATGGCATGGAGAAGACATTTGAAACAAAGCTCGATAACAAGTTTGCTGAATTGCTTTCCCATTTTCCACCACCACCACCGGCTGCTCCTGCCGCACCTCTGCAACAACAGCAACAACACCGACTACCTCCACGTCAGGAAACAGCCCTCCGCCGAGCGAGCCGTGTCCCTCTTCAGTCGGGCCAAACTGCTGGTGCTGCTGTTGATACTTCTGTGGCTCCTACTGCTGATGTGGAGGAGGATGATTATGTGGGAGATTATGAGGATGAGGTTGATCAAAATCAGAACTACGTGCCACCACCAGCACAGCAACCACCAGGTCGTCCACATGCAAATAATGGCAATGGTAGGGCTCACCCTCAGGTACGAGATCATGACCATCTCCCTAAACTAAAATTGAATATTCCACCATTTGAGGGTAGATATGTTCCTGATATATATCTTACTTGGGAGCTAGAAACTGAACAACGATTTACATGTTTACAATATCCCGAGGAGAGACGTGTTCCTGCTGCTGTTTGTGCATTCACTAGTTTTGCATGTGTTTGGTGGTCTGAGCATTGTAGATTATATCCTATTCCGGCTACTTGGGCTGCTTTGAAAACTGCTATGTGTACTCGTTGGGTTCCACCATATTATCAACGTGAATTACTTCAAAAATTGCAGCGCTTAAGACAGGGAAAAAATTCTGTAGAAGAATATTATCAGGAATTACAAACTGGCATGATTAGATGTGGTATTGTTGAGGAGAATGAAGCTATGCTCGCACGTTTTATGGGTGGATTAAATAGAGATATTCAGACGATTCTAGAGTATAAGGAGTATACTAATATCATTCGTTTATTCCATCTTGCTTGTAAAGCTGAACGTGAAGTGCAGGATCGACAGGCATTGGCGCGGACTAACTTTTCTGCAGGTCGACCTTCATCATGGACACCACGTGATAGAGGCAAAGGTGTCCCGTCTTTCGATGAGATGATGGATATCACTTTGGTGGAAGTCGACTTTGACGATCCGACTACGAACGTGCGAGGACGTCGCGCCTTAGCAATCGCTAAACCAACTCCGAGAGGTTATTGACCACGCCGGAGCACGATCAACCTGACCACGAGGGTCTGTTTCCTGCGAGCAAACGAAGAACAAGCAAGAAACTAAGATTGCAATCTGGATATTGCGAATATAAGATGAAAGCTTTATTGATCAAGGTGGGGTTCTGTGACGCCTTTGTCTGGTTGTTGAACACAAACGAAGTACGCGAAGTTGCAGCTATGGCGAACTTTTAATCTAAACAAAACCCAAAGTCTAAACGATGCCCTAAGGGCTGTATATATGGAGGAAGAGGGGGGAATTTCGTGGCCCTTGGTGGAGGGGTCCGAAATCAACCCTATCTCTTGTTTCCCCACACATACGGACTCTAAAAATAGCCTATACTTATGTATTTCGAAATTACATGGGCCTGGCCCAATAATAAGGTGACGCAGCACCTAAAATAGCCTCGGGACAAAATTTATGAAGTGGCATCTTGTATATTTCGTCCAAGGCTTCATGCACCCATTATGGTGGCTTCAAAGTCCTGAAATCATCACTTGTAACTCCGTTCTTGTTCCCCTTGCGCATGCCATCATCTCCATGCTTATTCTTGCTCCAACGTTCATCCTTCTCCAAGCTAGGCCCTTCATTTGTAAGCAAAACAAATGTATCCAATTTAGGCAGCATCATATTCTCATGAACATTAGAATCATTACCAAGAAACGAAAGTACCTGGTAATTTAGTTGGCGTGCACGAGCTCTAGTAATTGGTCCAGTATGTATAGCAGCAGGGGCTGTGGGTGTAACAATTGTATTGATGTCCTCATCATCCTCCCCTTCTTGAAATGAAGTCGTCCTCGACGGAAGTTCATCTTCCTCACCCAAATAAGGCTTCAAATCTGCAATGTTAAAAGTGGGACTAACCCCAAAATCTGCAGGCAGCTCAAGTTTATATGCGTTATCATTTATTTTCTCTAACACCTTAAAGGGACCATCAGCACGTGGCATTAACTTTGATTTGCGCAAATCAGGAAATCTATCCTTACGCAAATGTAACCAAACAAGATCTCCAGGTGCAAACACAACATGTTTTCTACCCTTATCTCCAGCAAGTTTATATTTAGCATTCATGCGCTCAATGTTTTCCTTAGTTAACTCATGCATTTTTAAAATCAATTCAGCACGTTGTTTAGCATCAAAATTAATCTTCTCCGAAGATGGAAGAGGCAACAAATCAATAGGTGCACGAGGTAGGAAACCATACACAACTTCAAAAGGGCACATCTTAGTAGTAGAATGCAAGGAACGATTATAAGCAAATTCAATATGAGGCAAGCATTCCTCCCACATTTTCTTATTATTCTTCAAAACAGCCCTAAGCATAGTAGACAACGTTCTATTGACTACTTCAGTTTGTCCATCAGTTTGGGGGTGACAAGTAGTACTAAAAAGCAGTTTAGTCCCCAACTTAGCCCATAAACATCTCCAAAAGTGGCTAAGAAATTTAGTATCACGATCTGAAACAATAGTATTTTGGCACACCATGCAAGCGAATAATTTCACGAAAGAACAAATCAGCAACATTAACAGCATCATCGCTTTTATGACATGGTATAAAGTGTGCCATTTTCGAGAATCTATCCACGACAACAAATATGCTATCCCTCCCCTTCTTTGTTCGAGGTAAACCTAAAACAAAGTCCATAGATATATCCTCCCAAGGAACACTAGGTACAGGCAAAGGCATATATAAACCATCAGGATTGAGGCGTGACTTAGCTTTTTGACATGTAGTGCAGCGAGCAATAAAACGCTCAACATCCCGTCTCATCTTTGGCCAAAAGAAATGTGTAGCAAGTACGTCCTCCGTCTTCTTCACGCCGAAGTGTCCCATTAATCCTCCTCCATGCGCCTCCTGCAACAACAAAAGACGAACGGAGCTAGCTGGAATGCATAGCTTGTTAGCACGAAACACAAATCCATCGTTAACAACAAACTTGTTCCACATTCTTCCTTCTTTACAATTATGCATTACATCTTTAAAATCAGCATCATGCACATATTGATCTTTGATGGTCTCCAAACCAAATATTTTGAAGTCAAGTTGTGAAAGCATAGTATAGCGACGAGACAAAGCATCAGCAATAACATTTTCTTTTCCCTTCTTGTGTTTAATGACATAAGGGAAAGTCTCAATGAATTCAACCCATTTAGCATGTCTACGATTCAGTTTAGCTTGACTTTTAATATGTTTCAATGATTCATGATCAGAATGTATAACAAATTCTTTGGGCCATAAATAATGTTGCCATGTTTCTAAGTCCGAACAAGAGCATATAATTCTTGATCATAAGTAGAATAATTCAGACTAGGCCCACTCAATTTTTCAGAAAAGTATGCAACAGGTTTGCCATCTTGTAATAACACACCTCCTAATCCAATTCCACTAGCATCACATTCAAGCTCAAAAGTCTTATTAAAATCAGGAAGTTGGAGTAAAGGAGCATGTGTCAACTTATCTTTCAATACCGTGAAGGCTTCTTCCTGTGCGGTACCCCAAAGAAAAGGCACATCTTTCTTTGTAAGCTCATTGAGAGGTGCAGCAATGGTGCTGAAATCTCTCACAAAACGCCTATAGAATCCAGCGAGGCCAAGAAAACTCCTCACTTGTGTGACCGTTTTGGGCTGCGGCCAACTCTCAATAGCTTCAATCTTGGCTTTATCAACTTCAATTCCCTGTGGAGTAACAACATAGCCAAGAAAAGATACTCGGTCGGTGCAAAAGGTGCACTTCCCAAGGTTACCAAACAAACATGCATCACGTAGAGCAATAAAAACAGCACATAAATGTTCCAAATGTTCTTCCAAAGATCTGCTATAAATCAATATGTCATCAAAGTAAACTACCACAAATCGTCCAATGAAAGCACGTAAAACTTTGTTCATTAATCTCATGAAAGTACTAGGTGCATTAGTTAACCCAAAAGGCATGACTAACCACTCATATAATCCAAACTTAGTTTTAAATGCTGTTTTCCATTCATCTCCCAATTTCATACGAATTTGATGGTAGCCACTACGCAAATCAACTTTGGAGAATATTATAGAGCCACTCAATTCATCAAGCATATCATCTAGCCTAGGAATAGGATGACGATAACGAATAGTAATATTATTAATGCCTCTACAATCAACACACATACGTGATGTACCATCCTTTTTCGGCACTAGAATAATAGGAACAGCACAAGGACTAAGGGATTCGCGTATATAACCTTTGTCGAGAAGCTCTTGTACTTGACGCATAATCTCCTTCGTCTCCTCTGGATTGGTACGGTATGGTGCACGGTTTGGCAGTGAAGCACCGGGAATTAAGTCAATCTGATGCTCAATCCCTCGAATAGGCGGTAATCCCGGTGGCACGTCTTGTGGAAAAATGTCAGCGAACTCCTGCAAAATGTTAGTGACAGCAGGAGGCAAAGAGGAAGGCACGTCCTCGAATGAAAATAATGCCTCTTTGCACACAAAAGCATAGCAAACAGATTTGCTGAAATTTAGCTCATCAATATCAGATTTGGTGGCAAATAAATGATGAGGATATGACTACCTTGGATATGACCAAAAATATTGCATATATGCATATTTGTCAGGTGATTTCTAGTGCAAACTATTCAATAATCTATTTATGTTATCCAGAACAAAAATACTTCACACACTTTTGTGTTTTGTCTAATTGCAGGTGTATGGGACATTTGTACAATCCACATATGAAGATAAGGAAGAAAGAGATGTTTATTTGCTGTCCAAAAAGTTCTCTCACGTCACTTTTGGCCCAAGAGAAGATAGAGTCCAAGTCTCTCACGTTCTGGATTCAGATTCGGACTGCACAGACATACCTGACTCAAAACGCACACAAGTTTTTCATACGGACTCCGAATTGGGTGATTCTTTTTTTGTTGGAAACTAGATTTCGTGCACTTTCCAACCCAATTGGAATCACCTTCAAATTCGTCCGGAGCGTTGAGTTGTGGACGAAACAATCTGATGCTGCAGCAGAATCCGAGTCAAAGTACAAGTCCAAAGGTGTTACATCACCTCCACTTGGGCCCATTGGCCTTGTACGACCTAGATTTAGTTTTAGGCTGCCTTGGGACGTCCTCCCACCTCCTTGGCCGCCACCCCTTGCTCCTATATAAGTAGATCCATCTAGTAGCTTTTCCTTGGGATTTGTTTAGTTAAAAGTTAGCCATTGCAACTTCGTGTACTTCGTTTGTGTCCAACGACCAGACCAAGACCGCTTACGGATCCCCACCTTTATCAATACTTCATATATATTCGCAATATTCAGATTGCTTTTATCATATTCTTGCTCGTTCTTCGATTGCTTGCAGGAATAGACCTTCGTGGTCAGGTTGATCGTGCTCCGGCGTGGTCAATAACCTCAGGAGATTGGTTTAGCGATTGCTAAGGCGCAACGTCGTGCACGTTTGTAGTCGGATCGTCAAAGTCGTCTCCACCAAATCGGTAGTATCATCTCATCGAAAGATCGGGACACCCCGTCTCTATCAACGTGATGCACGTTTGTTTGGTAACCTTGGGAAGTGCACCTTTTGCACCGACCGAGTATCTTTTCTTGGCTATGTTGTTACTCCACAGGGAATTGAAGTTGATAAAGCCAAGATTGAAGCTATTGAGAGTTGGCCGCAACCCAAAACGGTCACACAAGTGAGGAGTTTTCTTGGCCTCGCTGGATTCTATAGGCGTTTTGTGAGAGATTTCAGCACCATTGCTGCACCTCTCAATGAGCTTACAAAGAAAGATGTGCCTTTTCTTTGGGGTACTGCACAGGAAGAAGCCTTCACGGTATTGAAAGATAAGTTGACACATGCTCCTTTACTCCAACTTCCTGATTTTAATAAGACTTTTGAGCTTGAATGTGATGCTAGTGGAATTGGATTAGGAGGTGTGTTATTACAAGATGGCAAACCTGTTGCATACTTTTCTGAAAAATTGAGTGGGCCTAGTCTGAATTATTCTACTTATGATAAAGAATTATATGCTCTTTTTAGGACTTTAGAAACATGGCAACATTATTTATGGCCCAAAGAATTTGTTATACATTCTGATCATGAATCTTTGAAACATATTAAAAGTCAAGCTAAACTGAATCGTAGACATGCTAAATGGGTTGAATTCATTGAGACTTTCCCTTATGTCATTAAACACAAGAAGGGAAAAGAAAATGTTATTGCTGATGCATTGTCTCGTCGCTATACTATGCTTTCACAACTTGACTTCAAAATATTTGGTTTGGAGACCATCAAAGATCAATATGTGCATGATGCTGATTTTAAAGATGTAATGCAGAATTGTAAAGAAGGAAGAATGTGGAACAAGTTTGTTGTTAACGATGGATTTGTGTTTCGTGCTAACAAGCTATGCATTCCAGCTAGCTCCGTTCGTCTTTTGTTGTTGCAGGAGGCGCATGGAGGAGGATTAATGGGACACTTTGGCGTGAAGAAGACGGAGGACGTACTTGCTACACATTTCTTTTGGCCAAAGATGAGACGAGATGTTGAGCGTTTTATTGCTCACTGCACTACATGTCAAAAAGCTAAGTCACGACTCAATCCTCATGGTTTATATATGCCTTTGCCTGTACCTAGTGTTCCTTGGGAGGATATATCTATGGACTTTGTTTTAGGTTTACCTCGAACAAAGAAGGGGAGGGATAGCATATTTGTTGTCGTGGATAGATTCTCGAAAATGGCACACTTTATACCATGTCATAAAAGCGATGATGCTGTTAATGTTGCTGATTTGTTCTTTCGTGAAATTATTCGCTTGCATGGTGTGCCAAAATACTATTGTTTCAGATCGTGATACTAAATTTCTTAGCCACTTTTGGAGATGTTTATGGGCTAAGTTGGGGACTAAACTGCTTTTTAGTACTACTTGTCACCCCCAAACTGATGGACAAACTGAAGTAGTCAATAGAACGTTGTCTACTATGCTTAGGGCTGTTTTGAAGAATAATAAGAAAATGTGGGAGGAATGCTTGCCTCATATTGAATTTGCTTATAATCGTTCATTGCATTCTACTACTAAGATGTGACCTTTTGAAGTTGTGTATGGTTTCCTACCTCGTGCACCTATTGATTTGTTGCCTCTTCCATCTTCGGAGAAGGTTAATTTTGATGCTAAACAACGTGCTGAATTGATTTTAAAAATGCATGAGTTAACTAAGGAAAACATTGAGCGCATGAATGCTAAATATAAACTTGCTGGAGATAAGGGTAGAAAACATGTTGTGTTTGCACCTGGAGATCTTGTTTGGTTACATTTGCGTAAGGATAGATTTCCTGATTTGCGCAAATCAAAGTTAATGCCACGTGCTGATGGTCCCTTTAAGGTGTTAGAGAAAATAAATGATAATGCATATAAACTTGAGCTGCCTGCAGATTTTGGGGTTAGTCCCACTTTTAACATTGCAGATTTGAAGCCTTATGTGGGTGAGGAAAATGAACTTCCGTCGAGGACGACTTCATTTCAAGAAGGGGAGGATGATGAGGACATCAATACAATTGTTACACCCACAGCCCCTACTGCTATACATACTGGACCAATTACTAGAGCTCGTGCACGCCAACTAAATTACCAGGTACTTTCGTTTCTTGGTAATGATTCTAATGTTCATGAGAATATGATGCTGCCTAAATTGGATACATTTGTTTTGCTTACAAATGAAGGGCCTAGCTTGGAGAAGGATGAACATTGGAGCAAGAACAAGCATGGAGATGATGGCATGCGCAAGGGGAACAAGAACGGAGTTACAAGTGATGATTTCAGGACTTTGAAGCCACCATAATGGGTGCATGAAGCCTTGGACGAAATATACAATATGCCACTTCATAAATTTCGTCCCGAGGCTATTTTAGGTGCTGCGTCACCTTATTATTGGGCCAGGCCCATGTAATTTCGAAATACATAAGTATAGGCTATTTTTAGAGTCCGTATGTGTGGGGAAACAAGAGATAGGGTTGATTTCGGACCCCTCCACCAAGGGCCACGAAATTCCCCCCTCTTCCTCCATATATACAGCCCTTAGGGCATCGTTTAGACTTTGGGTTTTGTTTAGATTAAAAGTTCGCCATAGCTGCAACTTCGCGTACTTCGTTTGTGTTCAACGACCAGACAAAGGCGTCACAGAACCCCACCTTGATCAATAAAGCTTTCATCTTATATTCGCAATATCCAGATTGCAATCTTAGTTTCTTGCTTGTTCTTCGTTTGCTCACAGGAAACAGACCCTCCTGGTCAGGTTGATCGTGCTCCGGCGTGGTCAATAACCTCTCAGAGTTGGTTTAGCGATTGCTAAGGCGCGACGTCCTCGCACGTTCGTAGTCGGATCGTCAAAGTCGACTTCCACCAAAGCGAAATCCACCATCTCATCGAAAGACGGGACACCTTTGCCTCTATCAGTACCACATCACAATCAACATAATCAGCATATGTAGAGATACTAAAATGCACACGAACAGTACGTGTTACCTTAACCTTGCCGCTGTTGTTGAACCATTGGATGTGGTAAGGATGTGGATGTGGTCTTGTGGTGAGAGAAAGCTTCTCCACCATCTCCATGCTAGCCAAGTTGTTGCAGCTCCCTCCGTCTATGATGACGCGCACAAAACGTTCCTTCACAACTCCCTTGGTATGGAACAAATTGTGCCGCTGATTTTGCTCAGCTTGTGTGACCTGCACACTCAAAACACGTTGAGCAACTAAACATTCATACCTGTCAGCGTCTTCAGGAGCCATGTATTGCGTCTCATGATCAGAATCATCTCCACCATGTTCTTCACGTGTAATAAGAGCCAAAGTCTCCTCATCATAGTCACTAGCGGACTCATATCCACCATCCGTGGTAGCAATCATCACACGCGGAGATTTGCATTCTCTCGCATGATGACCTCCTCCCTTACAACGACGACAAATAATATCACTTGTGTGCCCTGTTGATGCCATGGAAGAAGAAGAACGCTGTGCAGGCCCCGCAGGTGCGCTCTTGGCAGATAATGGTGGTTGTGCCTGTTTTCTTGTATCACGGCTGGTGGTGGCACCGGATGGAGGTGCTGGTGCAGTTGAAGTAGAAGATGCACGTGGTGTCCATGATGAAGGTCGGCCTGCAGAAAAGTTAGTTCGCCCCAATACTTGTCGATCCTGCACTTCACGTTCAGCTTTACAAGCAAGATGGAATAAACGAGTGATATTAGTATACTCCTTATAGTCTAGAATGGTCTGAATCTCTCTATTTAATCCACCCAGAAAACGTGCAAGCATAGCTTCATTCTCCTCAACAATACCACATCTAATCATGCCAGTTTGTAATTCCTGATAATATTCTTCTACAGAATTTTTCCCTTGTCTTAAACGCTGCAATTTTTGAAGCAATTCACGTTGATAATATGGTGGAACCCAACGCGTACGCATAGCAGTTTTCAAAGCAGCCCAAGTAGTTGGAATAGGATATAATCTACAATGTTCAGACCACCATACACATGCAAAACTAGTGAAAGCACAAACGGCAGCAGCAACTCGTCTCTCCTCAGGATATTGTAAACATGTAAATCGTTGTTCAGTTTCTAACTCCCAAGTAAGATATATATCAGGAACATATCTACCCTCAAATGGTGGAATATTCAATTTCAATTTAGGAATATGGACATCATCTCGTACCTGAGGTGGTGGTGCAGGCCTACCATTACGAATATATACCTGAGGTCGACCTGCTGGTGGTGGTACAAGTGGCTGCACGTAGTGTTGATTTTGATCAACCTCATCCTCATAGTCTCCCACATAATCATCCTCCTCCGCATCAGCAGCAGGAGCCACAGAAGTATCAACAGCAGCACCAACAGTTTGGCCAAACGCAAGAGGAACACGGCTTGCTCGGCGGAGGTCTGCTTCGCGACGTGGAGGTAGTCGTTGTTGTTGTTGTTGTTGGAGAGGTGCGTTAGCTCCAGCGGGTGGTGGTGGTGGAAGACGCGCGAGCAATTCATTAAACTTGTTATCGAGCTTTGTTTCGAACGTCTTCTCAAAGCCAGTGATCTTCTCCATGGCCTCTTCAAAATTGTTCAGCACATCTTGCACCTGTTCAGTCATCATTTGCTGAAACTTATCATGAAGCTCCTTGTTCGATAAATTCTCCCAGTCAATCTCGTCGGCTTGTGATCCTGGCATGGTTAGCAGCAATAGAAACACACAAGAATATGATCCTACAGACTACGAACAAGTGGTGGTGGTGGGTGTCACAAATCCGTCAAGCAAATCTCAAATTCTTACCAGTTCTTACCCAGCAGCAGGCGGTGATCGGCAACCGTTGTAGTCAAAAACTCTCAAAGCTTGGATAGAGCGATTACCAGGGAGAGTCAAACGCACGACGTAGATGTATGTGGAGCTGGGAAGGCTTATAATATGGTAGCAAAAAGGGTCAGCAATAATCAATTCAGAGATGCAAAGTTGAATAATCGCTCAACGACGGTACTGTGCTGGTCCTAGGTTAGACTGTGCTAGAGACGCGAGCCTAGAACACTAACAAAATCACGGCGCGGCACGTAAACAAGGGAAAAGCACACTCTGGAAATTTTTTTTTCGCTCTTTTTTTTTGCGCTCTTTTTTTTGCGCTGCTTTTTTTTTTGCGAAAAATCACTATAATGTTGAGTGTCTCAAAACTCTTCTTAACTCAAACTGACAGGATGGGCACGAAAAAAAATTTTGACCAATTTTTTTTTGACTGCCCGGACCCAAAAACTGGAAACGGGTCAAAAAAAACTTCCTATAATGGCACCTGTCTCAAAACACTCAGAAACACCTAAAAAAAGGATAGCCAGAAATTTTTTCGAAAAATGCGTTTTCGAAAAATTTTGGGCCTAAACGGAGCGTGGCTACCCGACTCTTTTTTTTTCCGAAACCTACTCCGGCAAGGAAACACGAATCGGAATCTAGATGGATCTCGAAAACAAACCTAATATGACAAGAACTCGGATTGGTGGTGGATATATGGTGGTAGATGGCAGCGGTGGTGGTATATGACAGCTGTGGTAGTATATGGATACGGATTCGAAGCGGTGGCGGATAAGCGGTGGTGGTAGATGGCATGGGTGATGATGATGGTGCGGCGGCGGCGTGACAACTTATGACCAGAACTCGAAACTCTAAAAGACTAGACTCTAAGACCAGCAACTAGACACGACGATGCAACCGCAAATTCAACAAAGCAAAACCCTAAAAAGATTATGCAAAGGCTCAGATTGGTTCGGATATGATGAACTAACCCTAATTTTTTTTGTGGCTTTTTCGTGGGCTGTAGGTATGAAGAACAGACTCGATCTAAACTACGAAAAACTGTAAAATCTCACCGAGCAACCTGGAAATCTGATACCACTTGATAGAGGCAAAGGTGTCCCGTCTTTCGATGAGATGATGGATATCGCTTTGGTGGAAGTCGACTTTGACGATCCGACTACGAACGTGCGAGGACGTCGCGCCTTAGCAATCGCTAAACCAACTCCTAGAGGTTATTGACCACGCCGGAGAACGATCAACCTGACCACGAGGGTCTGTTTCCTGCGAGCAAACGAAGAACAAGCAAGAAACTAAGATTGCAATCTGGATATTGCGAATATAAGATGAAAGCTTTATTGATCAAGGTGAGGTTCTGTGACGCCTTTGTCTGGTTGTTGAACACAAACGAAGTACGCGAAGTTGCAGCTATGGCGAACTTTTAATCTAAACAAAACCCAAAGTCTAAACGATGCCCTAAGGGCTGTATATATGGAGGAAGAGGGGGGAATTTCGTGGCCCTTGGTGGAGGGGTCCGAAATCAACCCTATCTCTTGTTTCCCCACACATACGGACTCTAAAAATAGCCTATACTTATGTATTTCGAAATTACATGGGCCTGGCCCAATAATAAGGTGACGCAGCACCTAAAATAGCCTCGGGACGAAATTTATGAAGTGGCATCTTGTATATTTCGTCCAAGGCTTCATGCACCCATTATGGTGGCTTCAAAGTCCTGAAATCATCACTTGTAACTCCGTTCTTGTTCCCCTTGCGCATGCCATCATCTCCATGCTTGTTCTTGCTCCAATATTCATCCTTCTCCAAGCTAGGCCCTTCATTTGTAAGCAAAACAAATGTATCCAATTTAGGCAGCATCATATTCTCATGAACATTAGAATCATTACCAAGAAACGAAAGTACCTGGTAATTTAGTTGGCGTGCACGAGCTCTAGTAATTGGTCCAGTATGTATAGCAGCAGGGGCTGTGGGTGTAACAATTGTATTGATGTCCTCATCACCACGTGCATCATCTACTTCCACACGTTCTGCTACACCGGCGCCTCCGTCGGCTGCCACCTCCAACCGTGATACAATAAAGCAGGCACAATCACCACTATCTGCCAAGAGCACACCTTCTGGGCCTGCAAAGAGCTCTTCTTCATCCATGGCATCAACAGGGCAAACACATGATATTATTTGTCGATGTTGCAAGGGTGGAGGTCATTATGCGAGAGAATGCCCATCTAAGCGTGTGATGATTGTTACTGAGGATGGTGGGTATGAGTCCGCTAGTGACTATGATGAGGAGACTTTGGCTCTTATTACACGTGACGAACACGGTGGAGACGATTTTGATCATGAGACGCAATACATGGCTCCTGAAGATGCTGACAGGTATGAATGTTTAGTTGCTCAACGTGTTTTGAGTGTGCAGGTTACACAAGCTGAGCAAAATTAGAGGCATAATTTGTTCCATACAAAGGGAGTTGTGAAGGAACGTTCTGTTCGCGTGATCATAGATGGAGGGAGCTGCAATAACTTGGCTAGCATGGAGATGGTGGAGAAGCTATCTCTCACCACAAGACCACATCCACATCCTTACTACATCCAATGGTTCAACAATAGCGGCAAGGTTAAGGTAACACGTACTGTTCGTGTGCATTTTAGTATCTCTACATATGCTGATTATGTTGATTGTGATGTGGTACCTATGCAAGCATGTTCCTTATTACTTGGTAGACCATGGCAATTTGATAAAAATTCTGTACACCATGGTAGAAACAATCAGTATACTCTTGTTCATAACGATAAAAATATTACTTTGCTTCCTATGACTCCTGATTCCATTTTGAAAGATGATATTAATAGAGCTAATAAAGCAAAACAGGAGACAAATAAGAGTGAAAATCAGATTGTGGCAAAAGAATTTGAGCACCAAATGAAGTCTAATTGATAGAGGCAAAGGTGTCCCGTCTTTCGATGAGATGATGGATATCGCTTTGGTGGAAGTCGACTTTGACGATCCGACTACGAACGTGCGAGGACGTCGCGCCTTAGCAATCGCTAAACCAACTCCGAGAGGTTATTGACCACGCCGGAGCACGATCAACCTGACCACGAGGGTCTGTTTCCTGCGAGCAAACGAAGAACAAGCAAGAAACTAAGATTACAAACTGGATATTGCGAATATAAGATGAAAGCTTTATTGATCAAGGTGGGGTTCTGTGACGCCTTTGTCTGGTCGTTGAACACAAACGAAGTACGCGAAGTTGCAGCTATGGCGAACTTTTAATCTAAACAAAACCCAAAGTCTAAACGATGCCCTAAGGGCTGTATATATGGAGGAAGAGGGGGGAATTTCATGGCCCTTGGTGGAGGGGTCCGAAATCAACCCTATCTCTTGTTTCCCCACACATACGGACTCTAAAAATAGCCTATACTTATGTATTTCGAAATTACATGGGCCTGGCCCAATAATAAGGTGACGCAGCACCTAAAATAGCCTCGGGACGAAATTTATGAAGTGGCATCTTGTATATTTCGTCCAAGGCTTCATGCACCCATTATGGTGGCTTCAAAGTCCTGAAATCATCACTTGTAACTCCGTTCTTGTTCCCCTTGCGCATGCCATCATCTCCATGCTTGTTCTTGCTCCAATGTTCATCCTTCTCCAAGCTAGGCCCTTCATTTGTAAGCAAAACAAATGTATCCAATTTAGGCAGCATCATATTCTCATGAACATTAGAATCATTACCAAGAAACGAAAGTACCTGGTAATTTAGTTGGCGTGCGCTAGCTCTAGTAATTGGTCCAGTATGTATAGCAGCAGGGCCTGTGGGTGTAACAATGGTATTGATGTCCTCATCATCCTCCCCTTCTTGAAATGAAGTCGTCCTCGACGGAAACTCATCTTCCTCACCCAAATAAGGCTTCAAATCTGCAATGTTAAAAGTGGGACTAACCCCAAAATCTGCAGGCAGCTCAAGTTTATATGCATTATCATTTATTTTCTCTAACACCTTAAAGGGACCATCAGCCCGTGGCATGAGCTTTGATTTGCGCAAATCAGGAAATCTATCCTTACGCAAATGTAACCAAACAAGATCTCCAGGTGCAAACACAACATGTTTTCTACCCTTATCTGCAACAAGTTTATATTTGGCATTCATACGCTCAATGTTTTCCTTAGTTAACTCATGCATTTTTAAAATCAATTCAGCACGTTGTTTAGCATCAAAATTAACCTTCTCCGAAGATGGAAGAGGCAACAAATCAATAGGTGCACGAGGTAGGAAACCATACACAACTTCAAAAGGGCACATCTTAGTAGTAGAATGCAATGAACGATTATAAGCAAATTCAATATGAGGCAAGCATTCCTCCCACATTTTCTTATTATTCTTCAAAACAGCCCTAAGCATAGTAGACAATGTTCTATTGACTACTTCAGTTTGGCCATCAGTTTGGGGGTGACAAGTAGTACTAAAAAGCAGTTTAGTCCCCAACATAGCCCATAAACATCTCCAAAAGTGGCTAAGAAATTTAGTATCACGATCTGAAACAATAGTATTTGGCACACCATGCAAGCGAATAATTTCACGAAAGAACAAATCAGCAACATTAACAGCATCATCACTTTTATGACATGGTATAAAGTGTGCCATTTTCGAGAATCTATCCACGACAAAAAATATGCTATCCCTCCCCTTCTTTGTTCGAGGTAAACCTAAAACAAAGTCCATAGATATATCCTCCCAAGGAACACTAGGTACAGGCAAAGGCATATATAAACCATAAGGATTGAGTCGTGACTTAGCTTTTTGACATGTAGTGCAGCGAGCAATAAAACGCTCAACATCCCATCTCATCTTTGGCCAAAAGAAATGTGTAGCAAGTACGTCCTCCGTCTTCTTCACGCCAAAGTGTCCCATTAATCCTCCTCCATGCGCCTCCTGCAACAACAAAAGACGAACGGAGCTAGCTGGAATGCATAGCTTGGTATATGGCAGCGGTGGTGGTAGCGGTGGTAGTATATGGATATGGATCGGTGGTGGTATATGGACACGGACTGGTGGTGGTATATGGATACGGATTCGGAGCGGTGGCGGATAAGCGGTGGTGGTAGATGGCAGGGGCGATGATGATGGTGCGGCGGCGGCGTGACAACTTATGACCAGAACTCGAAACTCTAAAAGACTAGACTCTAAGACCAGCAACTAGACACGACGATGCAACCGCAAATTCAACAAAGCAAAACCCTAAAAAGATTATGCAAAGGCTCAGATTGGTTCGGATATGATGAACTAACCCTAATTTTTTTTGTGGCTTTTTTCGTGGACTGTAGGTATGAAGAACAGACTCGATCTAAACTACGAAAAACTGTAAAATCTCACCGAGCAACCTGGAAATCTGATACCACTTGATAGAGGCAAAGGTGTCCCGTCTTTCGATGAGATGATGGATATCGCTTTGGTGGAAGTCGACTTTGACGATCCGACTACGAACGTGCGAGGACGTCGCGCCTTAGCAATCGCTAAACAAACTCCGAGAGGTTATTGACCACGCCGGAGCATGATCAACCTGACCACGAGGGTCTGTTTCCTGCGAGCAAACGAAGAACAAGCAAGAAACTAAGATTGCAATCTGGATATTGCGAATATAAGATGAAAGCTTTATTGATCAAGGTGGGGTTCTGTGACGCCTTTGTCTGGTCGTTGAACACAAACGAAGTACGCGAAGTTGCAGCTATGGCGAACTTTTAATCTAAACAAAACCCAAAGTCTAAACGATGCCCTAAGGGCTGTATATATGGAGGAAGTGGGGGGAATTTCGTGGCCCTTGGTGGAGGGGTCCGAAATCAACCCTATCTCTTGTTTCCCCACACATACGGACTCTAAAAATAGCCTATACTTATATATTTCAAAATTACATGGGCCTGGCCCAATAATAAGGTGACGCAACACCTAAAATAGCCTCGGGACGAAATTTATGAAGTGGCATCTTGTATATTTCGTCCAAGGCTTCATGCACCCATTATGGTGGCTTCAAAGTCCTGAAATCATCACTTGTAACTCCGTTCTTGTTCCCCTTGCGCATGCCATCATCTCCATGCTTGTTCTTGCTCCAATGTTCATCCTTCTCCAAGCTAGGCCCTTCATTTGTAAGCAAAACAAATGTATCCAATTTAGGCAGCATCATATTCTCATGAACATTAGAATCATTACCAAGAAACGAAAGTACCTGGTAATTTAGTTGGCGTGCGCGAGCTCTAGTAATTGGTCCAGTATGTATAGCAGCAGGGCCTGTGGGTGTAACAATGGTATTGATGTCCTCATCACTAATAATAAACCATCTACTGTTGTTTCTGAAATTAAATTGAAAAGTGCATGTTTACTTGCCACCAAATCTGATATTGATGACCTAGATTTCAGCAAATCTGTTTGCTATGCTTTTGTGTGCAAAGAGGCATTATTTTCATTCGAGGACGTGCCTTCCTCTTTGCCCCCTGCTGTCACTAACATTTTGCAGGAGTTCGCTGACGTCTTTCCACAAGACGTGCCACCGGGATTACCACCTATTCGAGGGATTGAGCATCAAATTGACTTAATTCCCGGTGCTTCACTACCAAACCGTGCACCATACCGTACCAATCCAGAGGAGACGAAGGAGATTATGCGTCAAGTACAAGAACTGCTCGACAAAGGTTATATACGCGAATCCCTTAGTCCTTGTGCTGTTCCTATCATTTTAGTGCCCAAAAAGGATGGTACGTCTGATGAGGACATCAATACAATTGTTACACCCACAACCCCTGCTGCTATACATACTGGACCAATTACTAGAGCTCGTGCACGCCAACTAAATTACCAGGTACTTTCGTTTCTTGGTAATGATTCTAATGTTCATGAGAATATGATGCTTCCTAAATTGGATACATTTGTTTTGCTTACAAATGAAGGGCCTAGCTTGGAGAAGGATGAACATTGGAGCAAGAACAAGCATGGAGATGATGACGTGCGCAAGGGGAGCAAGAACGGAGTTACAAGTGATGATTTCAGGACTTTGAAGCCACCATAATGGGTGCATGAAGCCTTGGACGAAATATACAAGATGCCACTTCCTAAATTTCGTCCCGAGGCTATTTTAGGTGCTGCGTCACCTTATTATTGGGCCAGGCCCATGTAATTTCGAAATACATAAGTATAGGCTATTTTTAGAGTCCGTATGTGTGGGGAAACAAGAGATAGGGTTGATTTCGGACCCCTCCACCAAGGGCCACGAAATTCCCCCCTCTTCCTCCATATATACAGCCCTTAGGGCATCGTTTAGACTTTGGGTTTTGTTTAGATTAAAAGTTCGCCATAGCTGCAACTTCGCGTACTTCGTTTGTGTTCAACGACCAGACAAAGGCGTCACAGAACCCCATCTTGATCAATAAAGCTTTCATCTTATATTCGCAATATCTAGATTGCAATCTTAGTTTCTTGCTTGTTCTTCGTTTGCTCGCAGGAAACAGACCCTCGTGGTCAGGTTGATCGTGCTCCGGCGTGGTCAATAACCTCTCGGAGTTGGTTTAGCGATTGCTAAGGCGCGACGTCCTCGCACGTTCGTAGTCGGATCGTCAAAGTCGACTTCCACCAAAGCGAAATCCACCATCTCATCGAAAGACGGGACACCTTTGCCTCTATCACTCTTTGCCTCCTGCTGTCACTAACATTTTGCAGGAGTTCGCTGACGTTTTTCCACAAGACGTGCCACCGGGATTACCGCCTATTCGAGGGATTGAGCATCAGATTGACTTAATTCCCGGTGCTTCACTGCCAAACCGTGCACCATACCATACCAATCCAGAGGAGACGAAGGAGATTATGCGTCAAGTACAAGAGCTTCTCGACAAAGGTTATATACGCGAATCCCTTAGTCCTTGTGCTGTTCCTATTATTCTAGTGCCGAAAAAGGATGGTACATCACGTATGTGTGTTGATTGTAGAGGCATTAATAATATTACTATTCGTTATCGTCATCCTATTCCTAGGCTAGATGATATGCTTGATGAATTGAGTGGCTCTACAATATTCTCCAAAGTTGATTTGCGTAGTGGCTACCATCAAATTCGTATGAAATTGGGAGATGAATGGAAAACAGCATTTAAAACTAAGTTTGGATTATATGAGTGGTTAGTCATGCCTTTTGGGTTAACTAATGCACCTAGTACTTTTATGAGATTAATGAACGAAGTTTTACGTGCTTTCATTGGACGATTTGTGGTAGTTTACTTTGATGACATATTGATTTATAGCAGATCTTTGGAGGAACATTTGGAACATTTACGTGCTGTTTTTATTGCTCTACGTGATGCACGTTTGTTTGGTAACCTTGGGAAGTGCACCTTTTGCACCGACCGAGTATCTTTTCTTGGCTATGTTGTTACTCCACAGGGAATTGAAGTTGATAAAGCCAAGATTGAAGCTATTGAGAGTTGGCCGCAGCCCAAAACGGTCACACAAGTGAGGAGTTTTCTTGGCCTCGCTGGATTCTATAGGCGTTTTGTGAGAGATTTCAGCACCATTGCCGCACCTCTCAACGAGCTTACAAAGAAGGATGTGCCTTTTGTTTGGGGTACCGCACAGGAAGAAGCCTTCACGGTATTGAAAGATAAGTTGACACATGCTCCTTTACTCCAACTTCCTGATTTTAATAAGACTTTTGAGCTTGAATGTGATGCTAGTGGAATTGGATTAGGAGGTGTGTTATTACAAGATGGCAAACCTGTTGCATACTTTTCTGAAAAATTGAGTGGGCCTAGTCTGAATTATTCTACTTATGATAAAGAATTATATGCTCTTGTTCGGACTTTAGAAACATGGCAACATTATTTATGGCCCAAAGAATTTGTTATACATTCTGATCATGAATCTTTGAAACATATTAAAAGTCAAGCTAAACTGAATCGTAGACATGCTAAATGGGTTGAATTCATTGAGACTTTCCCTTATGTCATTAACCACAAGAAGGGAAAAGAAAATGTTATTGCTGATGCATTGTCTCGTCGCTATACTATGCTTTCACAACTTGACTTCAAAATATTTGGTTTGGAGACCATCAAAGATCAATATGTGCATGATGCTGATTTTAAAGATGTAATGCAGAATTGTAAAGAAGGAAGAATGTGGAACAAGTTTGTCGTTAACGATGGATTTGTGTTTCGTGCTAACAAGCTATGCATTCCAGCTAGCTCCGTTCGTCTTTTGTTGTTGCAGGAGGCGCATGGAGGAGGATTAATGGGACACTTTGGCGTGAAGAAGACGGAGGACGTACTTGCTACACATTTCTTTTGGCCAAAGATGAGACGGGATGTTGAGCGTTTTATTGCTCGATGCACTACATGTCAAAAAGCTAAGTCACGACTCAATCCTCATGGTTTATATATGCCTTTGCCTGTACCTAGTGTTCCTTGGGAGGATATATCTATGGACTTTGTTTTAGGTTTACCTCGAACAAAGAAGGGGAGGGATAGCGTATTTGTTGTCGTGGATAGATTCTCGAAAATGGCACACTTTATACCATGTCATAAAAGCGATGATGCTGTTAATGTTGCTGATTTGTTCTTTCGTGAAATTATTCGCTTGCATGGTGTGCCAAATACTATTGTTTCAGATCCTGATACTAAATTTCTTAGCCACTTTTGGAGATGTTTATGGGCTAAGTTGGGGACTAAACTGCTTTTAGTACTACTTGTCACCCCCAAACTGATGGACAAACTGAAGTAGTCAATAGAACGTTGTCTACTATGCTTAGGGCTGTTTTGAAGAATAATAAGAAAATGTGGGAGGAATGCTTGCCTCATATTGAATTTGCTTATAATCGTTCATTGCATTCTACTACTAAGATGTGCCCTTTTGAAGTTGTGTATGGTTTCCTACCTCGTGCACCTATTGATTTGTTGCCTCTTCCATCTTCGGAGAAGGTTAATTTTGATGCTAAACAACGTGCTGAATTGATTTTAAAAATGCATGAGTTAACTAAGGAAAACATTGAGCGTATGAATGCTAAATATAAACTTGCTGGAGATAAGGGTAGAAAACATGTTGTGTTTGCACCTGGAGATCTTGTTTGGTTACATTTGCGTAAGGATAGATTTCCTGATTTGCGCAAATCAAAGCTAATGCCACGTGCTCATGGTCCCTTTAAGGTGTTAGAGAAAATAAATGATAATGCATATAAACTTGAGCTGCCTGCAGATTTTGGGGTTAGTCCCACTTTTAACATTGCAGATTTGAAGCCTTATTTGGGTGAGGAAGATGAACTTCCGTCGAGGACGACTTCATTTCAAGAAGGGGAGGATGATGAGGACATCAATACAATTGTTACACCCACAGCCCCTGCTGCTATACATATTGGACCAATTACTAGAGCCCGTGCACGCCAACTAAATTACCAGGTACTTTCGTTTCTTGGTAATGATTCTAATGTTCATGAGAATATGATGCTGCCTAAATTGGATACATTTGTTTTGCTTACAAATGAAGGGCCTAGCTTGGAGAAGGATGAACATTGGAGCAAGAACCAGCATGGAGATGATGGCATGCGCAAGGGGAACAAGAACGGAGTTACAAGTGATGATTTCAGAACTTTGAAGCCACCATAATGGGTGCATGAAGCCTTGGACGAAATATACAAGATGCCACTTCATAAATTTCGTCCTGAGGCTATTTTAGGTGCTGCGTCACCTTATTATTGGGCCAGGCCCATGTAATTTCGAAATACATAAGTATAGGCTATTTTTAGAGTCCGTATGTGTGGGGAAACAAGAGATAGGGTTGATTTCGGACCCCTCCACCAAGGGCCACGAAATTCCCCCCTCTTCCTCCATATATACAGCCCTTAGGGCATCGTTTAGACTTTGGGTTTTGTTTAGATTAAAAGTTCGCCATAGCTGCAACTTCGCGTACTTCGTTTGTGTTCAACGACCAGACAAAGGCGTCACAGAACCCCATCTTGATCAATAAAGCTTTCATCTTATATTCGCAATATCCAGATTGCAATCTTAGTTTCTTGCTTGTTCTTCGTTTGCTCGCAGGAAACAGACCCTCGTGGTCAGGTTGATCGTGCTCCGGCGTGGTCAATAACCTCTCGGAGTTGGTTTAGCGATTGCTAAGGCGCGACGTCCTCGCACGTTCGTAGTCGGATCGTCAAAGTCGACTTCCACCAAAGCGAAATCCACCATCTCATCGAAAGACGGGACACCTTTGCCTCTATCAAGTGGTATCAGATTTCCAGGTTGCTCGGTGAGATTTTATAGTTTTTCGTAGTTTAGATCGAGTCTGTTCTTCATACCTATAGTCCACGAAAAAGCCAAAAAAAATTAGGGTTAGTTCATCCCATCCGAACCAATCTGAGCCTTGCATAATCTTTTCTGTATTTGCTTTGTTGAATTTGCGGTTGCATCGTCATGTTCAGTTGCTGGTCTTAGCGTCTAGTCTTTTAGAGTTTCGAGTTCTGTTCACAAGTTGTCACGCCGTCGCCGCACCATCATCATCGCCCCTGCCATCTACCACCGCCGCTCCGAATCCGTATCCATATACCACCACCAATCCGTGCCCATATACCACCACCGATCCATATCCATATACTACCACCGCTGCCATATACCACCACCATATATCCACCACCAATCCGAGTTCCTTGCTTATTAGGTTTGTTTTCGGGATCAATCTAGATTCCGATTCGTGTTTCCTTGCCGGAGTAGGTTTCGGAAAAAAAAAGAGTTTTGGGTCCGGGCAGTCAAAAAAAAAATTGGTCGAAAAATTTCGTGCCCATCCTGTCAGTTTGAGCTAGGAAGAGTTTTGAGACACTCGCCATTATAGTGATTTTTCGCAAAAAAAAAAGCAGCGCAAAAAAAAAGAGCGCAAAAAAAAGAGCGAAAAAAAAATTCAGAGTGTGCTTTTCCCTTGTTTACGTGCCGCGCCGTGATTTTGTTGGTGTTCTAGGCTCGCGTCTCTAGCACAGTCTAGCCTAGGACCAGCACAGTACCGTCGTTGAGCGGTTATTCAACTTTGCATCTCTGAATTGATTATTGCTGACCCTTTTTGCTACCATACTATAAGCCTTCCCAGCTCCACATACATCTACGTCGTGTGTTCGACTCTCCCTGGTAATCGCTCTATCCAAGCTTTGAGAGTTTTTGACTACAACGGTTGCCGATCACCGCCTGCTGCTGGGTAAGAACTGGTAAGAATTTGAGATTTGCTTGACGGATTTGTGATACACCACCACCACTTCTTAGTAGTCTGTAGGATCATATTCTTGTGTGTTTCTATTGCTGCTAACCATGCCAGGATCACAAGCCGACGAGATTGACTGGGAGAATTTATCGAACAAGGAGCTTCATGATAAGTTTTAGCAAATGATGACTGAACAGGTGCAAGATGTGCTGAACAATTTTGAAGAGGCCATGGAGAAGATCACTGGCCTTGAGAAGACGTTCGAAACAAAGCTCGATAACAGATTTAATGAATTGCTCGCGCGTCTTCCACCACCACCACCCGCTGCACCTAACGCACCTCTCCAACAACAACAACAACGACTACCTCCACGTCGCGAAATAGACCTTCGCCGAGCGAGCCGTGTTCCTCTTGCGTTTGGCCAAACTGTTGGTGCTGCTGTTGATACTTCTGTGGCTCCTGCTACTGCTGTTGCTGGTACCCAGGAGGATGATGAGTATGCGGGCGATTATGAGGATGAGGTTGATCAAAATCAGATCTACGAGCAGCCACCAGCACCACCACCAGCAGGTCGACCTCAGGTATATATTCGTAATGGTAGGCCTGCACCACCACCTCAGGTACGCGATGATGTCCATATTCCTAAACTGAAACTGAATATTCCACCATTTGAGGGTAGATATGTTCCTGATATATATCTTACTTGGGAGTTAGAAACTGAACAACGATTTACATGTTTACAATATCCTGAGGAGAGATGAGTTGCTGCTGCTGTTTGTGCTTTCACTAGTTTTGCATGTGTATGGTGGTCTGAACATTGTAGATTATATCCTATTCCAACTACTTGGGCTGCTTTGAAAACTGCTATGCGTACGCATTGGGTTCCACCATATTATCAACGTGAATTGCTTCAAAAATTGCAGCGTTTAAGACAAGGAAAAAATTCTATAGAAGAATATTATCAGGAATTACAAACTGGCATGATTAGATGTGGTATTGTTGAGGAGAATGAAGCTATGCTTGCACGTTTTCTGGGTGGATTAAATAGAGAGATTCAGACCATTCTAGACTATAAGGAGTATACTAATATCACTCGTTTATTCCATCTTGCTTGTAAAGCTGAACGTGAAGTGCAGGATCGACAAGCATTGGGGCGAACTAACTTTTCTGCAGGCCGACCTTCATCATGGACACCACGTGCATTTTCTACTTCAACTGCACCAGCACCTCCATCAGGTGCCACCTCCAGCCGTGATACAAGAAAACAGGCACAACCACCATTATCTGCCAAGAGCGCACCTGCGGGGCCTGCACAGCGTTCTTCTTCTTCCATGGCATCAACAGGGCACACAAGTGATATTATTTGTCGTCGTTGTAAGGGAGGAGGTCATTATGCGAGAGAATGCAAATCTCCGCGTGTGATGATTGCTACCGCGGATGGTGGATATGAGTCCGCTAGTGACTATGATGAGGAGACTTTGGCTCTTATTACACGTGAAGAACATGGTGGAGATGATTCTGATCATGAGATGCAATACATGGCTCCTGAAGACGCTGACAGGTATGAATGTTTAGTTGCTCAACGTGCTTTGAGTGTGCAGGTCACACAAGCTGAGCAAAATCAGAGGCACAATTTGTTCCATACCAAGGGAGTTGTGAAGGAACGTTCTGTGCGCGTCATCATAGACGGAGGGAGCTGCAACAACTTGGCTAGCATGGAGATGGTGGAGAAGCTTTCTCTCACCACAAGACCACATCCACATCCTTACTACATCCAATGGTTCAACAACAGCGGCAAGGTTAAGGTAACACGTACTGTTCGTGTGCATTTTAGTATCTCTACATATGCTGATTATGTTGATTGTGATGTGGTACCTATGCAAGCATGTTCCTTATTACTTGGTAGACCATGGCAATTTGATAAAAATTCTGTACACCATGGTAGAAACAATCAATATACTCTTGTTCATAAGGATAAAAATATTACTTTGCTTCCTATGACTCCTGATTCCATTTTGAAAGATGATATTAATAGAGCTAATAAAGCAAAACAGGAGACGAATAAGAGTGAAAATCAGATTGTGGCAAAAGAATTTGAGCAACAAATGAAGCCTAATAATAAACCATCTAGTGTTGCTTCTGAAATTAAATTGAAAAGTGCATGTTTATTGGCCACCAAATCTGATATTGATGAGCTAGATTTCAGCAAATCTGTTTGCTATGCTTTTGTGTGCAAAGAGGCATTATTTTCATTCGAGGACGTGCCTTCCTCTTTGCCTCCTGCTGTCACTAACATTTTGCAGGAGTTCGCTGACGTCTTTCCACAAGACGTGCCACCGGGATTACCGCCTATTCGAGGGATTGAGCATCAAATTGACTTAATTCCCGGTGCTTCACTGCCAAACCGTGCACCATACCGTACCAATCCAGAGGAGACAAAGGAGATTATGCGTCAAGTACAAGAGCTTCTCGACAAAGGTTATATACACGAATCCCTTAGTCCTTGTGCTGTTCCTATTATTCTAGTGCCGAAAAAGGATGGTACATCACGTATGTGTGTTGATTGTAGAGGCATTAATAATATTACTATTCGTTATCGTCATCCTATTCCTAGGCTAGATGATATGCTTGATGAATTGAGTGGCTCTACAATATTCTCCAAAGTTGATTTACGTAGTGGATACCATCAAATTCGTATGAAATTGGGAGATGAATGGAAAACAACATTCAAAACTAAGTTTGGATTATATGAGTGGTTAGTCATGCCTTTTGGGTTAACTAATGCACCTAGTACTTTCATGAGATTAATGAACGAAGTTTTACGTGCTTTCATTGGACGATTTGTGGTAGTTTACTTTCATGACATATTGATTTATAGCAGATCTTTGGAAGAACATTTGGAACATTTACGTGCTGTTTTTATTGCTCTACGTGATGCACGTTTGTTTGGTAACCTTGGGAAGTGCACCTTTTGCACCGACCGAGTATCTTTTCTTGGCTATGTTGTTACTCCACAGGGAATTGAAGTTGATAAAGCCAAGATTGAAGCTATTGAGAGTTGGCCGCAACCCAAAACGGTCGGTGCATACTTTTCTTTGGGGTACCTCTCAATGAGCTTACAAAGAAAGATGTTCCTTTTCTTTGGGGTACCGCACAGGAAGAAGCCTTCACGGTATTGAAAGATAAGTTGACACATGCTCCTTTACTCCAACTTCCTGATTTTAATAAGACTTTTGAGCTTGAATGTGATGCTAGTGGAATTGGATTAGGAGGTGTGTTATTACAAGATGGCAAACCTGTTGCATACTTTTCTGAAAAATTGAGTGGGCCTAGTCTGAATTATTCTACTTATGATAAAGAATTATATGCTCTTGTTCGGACTTTAGAAACATGGCAACATTATTTATGGCCCAAAGAATTTGTTATACATTCTGATCATGAATCTTTGAAACATATTAAAAGTCAAGCTAAACTGAATCGTAGACATGCTAAATGGGTTGAATTCATTGAGACTTTCCCTTATGTCATTAAACACAAGAAGGAAAAAGAAAATGTTATTGCTGATGCATTGTCTCGTCGCTATACTATGCTTTCACAACTTGACTTCAAAATATTTGGTTTGGAGACCATCAAAGATCAATATGTGCATGATGCTGATTTTAAAGATGTAATGCAGAATTGTAAAGAAGGAAGAATGTGGAACAAGTTTGTCGTTAACGATGGATTTGTGTTTCGTGCTAACAAGCTATGCATTCCAGCTAGCTCCGTTCGTCTTTTGTTGTTGCAGGAGGCGCATGGAGGAGGATTAATGGGACACTTTGGCGTGAAGAAGACGGAGGACGTACTTGCTACACATTTCTTTTGGCCAAAGATGAGACGGGATGTTGAGCGTTTTATTGCTCGATGCACTACATGTCAAAAAGCTAAGTCACGATGATGAGGACATGACTACCTTGGATATGACCAAAAATATTGCATATATGCATATTTGTTAGGTGATTTCTAGTGCAAACTATTCAATAATCTATTTATGTTATCCAGAACAAAAATACTTCACACACTTTTGTGTTTTGTCTAATTGCAGGTGTATGGGACATTTGTACAATCCACATATGAAGATAAGGAAGAAAGAGATGTTTATTTGCTGTCCAAAAAGTTCTCTCACGTCACTTTTGGCCCAAGAGAAGATAGAGTCCAAGTCTCTCACGTTCTGGATTCAGATTCGGACTGCACAGACATACCTGACTCAAAACGCACACAAGTTTTTCATACGGACTCCGAATTGGGTGATTCTTTTTTTGTTGGAAACTAGATTTCGTGCACTTTCCAACCCAATTGGAATCACCTTCAAATTCGTCCGGAGCGTTGAGTTGTGGACGAAACAATCTGATGCTGCAGCAGAATCCGAGTCAAACTACAAGTCCAAAGGTGTTACATCACCTCCACTTGGGCCCATTGGCCTTGTACGACCTAGATTTAGTTTTAGGATGCCTTGGGACGTCCTCCCACCTCCTTGGCCGCCACCCCTTGCTCCTATATAAGTAGATCCATCTAGTAGCTTTTTCCTTGGGATTTGTTTAGTTAAAAGTTAGCCATTGCAACTTCGTGTACTTCGTTTGTGTCCAACGACCAGACCAAGACTGCTTACGGATCCCCACCATTATCAATACTTCATATATACTCGCAATATTCAGATTGCTTTATCATATTCTTGCTCGTTCTTCGATTGCTTGCAGGAATAGACCTTCGTGGTCAGGCTGACCGTGCTTCCGGCATCGTCAGTAACCTCAGGAGATTGGTTTAGCGATTGCTAAGGCGCAACGTCGTGCACGTTTGTAGTCGGATCGTCAAAGTCGTCTCCACCAAATCGATAGTTATCGTCTCCACCAAACAGGAGACGAAGGAGATTATGCATCAAGTACAAGAGCTTCTCGACAAAGGTTATATACGCGAATCCCTTAGTCCTTGTGTTGTTCCTATTATTCTAGTGCCGAAAAAGGATGGTACATCACGTATGTGTGTTGATTGTAGAGGCATTAATAATATTACTATTCGTTATCGTCATCCTATTCCTAGGCTAGATGATATGCTTGATGAATTGAGTGGCTCTACAATATTCTCCAAAGTTGATTTACGTAGTGGATACCATCAAATTCATATGAAATTGGGAGATGAATGGAAAACAGCATTCAAAACTAAGTTTGGATTATATGAGTGGTTAGTCATGCCTTTTGGGTTAACTAATGCACCTAGTACTTTCATGAGATTAATGAACGAAGTTTTACGTGCTTTCATTGGACGATTTGTGGTAGTTTACTTTGATGACATATTGATTTATAGCAGATCTTTGGAAGAACATTTGGAACATTTACGTGCTGTTTTTTTTTGCTCTACGTGATGCACGTTTGTTTGGTAACCTTGGGAAGTGCACCTTTTGCACCGACCGAGTATCTTTTCTTGGCTATGTTGTTACTCCACAGGGAATTGAAGTTGATAAAGCCAAGATTGAAGCTATTGAGAGTTGGCCGCAACCCAAAACGGTCACACAAGTGAGGAGTTTTCTTGGCCTCGCTGGATTCTATAGGCGTTTTGTGAGAGATTTCAGCACCATTGCTGCACCTCTCAATGAGCTAAGAAAGATGTGCCTTTTCTTTGGGGTACCGCACAGGAAGAAGCCTTCACGGTATTGAAAGATAAGTTGACACATGCTCCTTTACTCCAACTTCCTGATTTTAATAAGACTTTTGAGCTTGAATGTGATGCTAGTGGAATTGGATTAGGAGGTGTGTTATTACAAGATGGCAAACCTGTTGCATACTTTTCTGAAAAATTGAGTGGGCCTAGTCTGAATTATTCTACTTATGATAAAGAATTATATGCTATTGTTCGGACTTTAGAAACATGGCAACATTATTTATGGCCCAAAGAATTTGTTATACATTCTGATCATGAATCTTTGAAACATATTAAAAGTCAAGCTAAACTGAATCGTAGACATGCTAAATGGGTTGAATTCATTGAGACTTTCCCTTATGTCATTAAACACAAGAAGGGAAAAGAAAATGTTATTGCTGATGCATTGTCTCGCCGCTATACTATGCTTTCACAACTTGACTTCAAAATATTTGGTTTGGAGACCATCAAAGATCAATATGTGCATGATGCTGATTTTAAAGATGTAATGCAGAATTGTAAAGAAGGAAGAATGTGGAACAAGTTTCTCGTTAACGATGGATTTGTGTTTCGTGCTAACAAGCTATGCATTCCAGCTAGCTCCGTTCGTCTTTTGTTGTTGCAGGAGGCGCATGGAGGAGGATTAATGGGACACTTTGGCGTGAAGAAGACGGAGGACGTACTTGCTACACAATTCTTTTGGCCAAAGATGAGACGGGATGTTGAGCGTTTTATTGCTCGATGCACTACATGTCAAAAAGCTAAGTCACGACTCAATCCTCATGGTTTATATATGCCTTTGCCTGTACCTAGTGTTCCTTGGGAGGATATATCTATGGACTTTGTTTTAGGTTTACCTCGAACAAAGAAGGGGAGGGATAGCATATTTGTTGTCGTGGATAGATTCTCGAAAATGGCACACTTTATACCATGTCATAAAAGCGATGATGCTGTTAATGTTGCTGATTTGTTCTTTCGTGAAATTATTCGCTTGCATGGTGTGCCAAATACTATTGTTTCAGATCGTGATACTAAATTTCTTAGCCACTTTTGGAGATGTTTATGGGCTAAGTTGGGGACTAAACTGCTTTTTAGTACTACTTGTCACCCCCAAACTGATGGACAAACTGAAGTAGTCAATAGAACGTTGTCTACTATGCTTAGGGTTGTTTTGAAGAATAATAAGAAAATGTGGGAGGAATGCTTGCCTCATATTGAATTTGCTTATAATCGTTCATTGCATTCTACTAGTAAGATGTGCCCTTTTGAAGTTGTGTATGGTTTCCTACCTCATGCACCTATTGATTTGTTGCCTCTTCCATCTTCGGAGAAGGTTAATTTTGATGCTAAACAACGTGCTGAATTGATTTTAAAAATGCATGAGTTAACTAAGGAAAACATTGAGCGTATGAATGCTAAATATAAACTTGCTGGAGATAAGGGTAGAAAACATGTTGTGTTTGCACCTGGAGATCTTGTTTGGTTACATTTGCGTAAGGATAGATTTCCTGATTTGCGCAAATCAAAGCTAATGCCACGTGCTGATGGTCCCTTTAAGGTGTTAGAGAAAATAAATGATAATGCATATAAACTTGAGCTGCCTGCAGATTTTGGGGTTAGTCCCACTTTTAACATTGCAGATTTGAAGCCTTATTTGGGTGAGCAAGATGAACTTCCGTCGAGGACGACTTCATTTCAAGAAGGGGAGGATGATGAGGACATCAATACAATTGTTACACCCACAACCCCTGCATTGGAGCAAGAACACGCATGGAGTTGATGGCATGCGCAAGGGGATCAAGAACGGAGTTACAAGTGATGATTTCAGGACTTTGAAGCCGCCATAAGGAGTGCATGAAGCCTTGGACGAAATATACATGATGCCACTTCATAATATTCGTCCATAGGCTATTCTAGGTGCTGCGTCACCTTATTAATGGGCCAGGCCCATGTAATTTCGAAATACTTAAGTATAGGCTATTTTTAGAGTCCGTATGTGTGGGGAAACAAGAGTTAGGGTTGGTTTCGGACCCCACCCTCAAGGGCCACAAAATTCCCCCCTCTTCCTCCATATATACAGCCCTTGGGGCGTCGTTTAGACTTTGGGTTTTGTTTAGATTAAAAGTTCGCCATAGCTGCAACTTCGCGTACTTCGTTTTTATTCAACGACCAGACCAAGGCGTCACAGAAGCCCACCTTGATCAATAAAGCTTTCATCTTATATTCGCAATATCCAGATTGCAATCTCAGTTTCTTGCTTGTTCTTCGTTTGCTCGCAGGAAACAGACCCTCGTGGTCAGGTTGATCGTGCTCCGGCGTGGTCAATAACCCTCGGAAGTTGGTTTACTGATTGCTAAGGCGCGACATCTCGCACGTTCGTAGTCGGATCGTCAAGGTCGACTCCCACAGAAAACGATAGCCACCATCTCATCGAAACATCGGGACACCTTAGCCTCTATCAAGCACCTGGCACCAAAGACCTTGAAATAGCTAACATTTGGCTTCTTACAGTCAGGAGTTCATAGAATGTATTCTTGAAGAACTTATGGAGATAAACTCGGTTAATGATGTGGCAAGCAGTATCAATGGCTTTAGGCCAGAACTTTCTTGGAGTCTTGTATTCATCAAACATCGTGCGTGCCATCTCAATGAGGGTTTTGTTCTTGCACTCCATGATGCCATTCTGCTGAGGTGTGTATGGAGTAGAGAACTCATGTGTGATGCTCAATGTATCAAGATAAGTGTCGAGGCCAATGTTCTTGAATTCTGTGCCATTGTCACTCCTGATGTGCTTGATCTTGATGCCATAATTGGTCATGGCACGATTAGCGAAGCGTTTGAAGACATCCTGCACTTCAGTCTTATAGAGAATTACGTGCACCTAGGTGTATCTTGAATAATCATCAACAATAACAAAGCACTACTGCAGGATGCTGCTAACGCGACACTACGATCAGAGACCCTTTGACGAAACTGTGTGTGATGCAATAATCGCAAAAAATGGTATAAAATAACCGTCAGAAAAGGTGCAAACCGTTTGCGATGGAGGATGCATCAAACACGGTTCAGATTTTAGTTGCGTGTGCGATGCAGGGCATATGGTTGATCCATACGAACTGTTTGCGATCAGACAGAACAACAGAAACGGGCAGCAATATCAATGTGTGTGTGATATACGGCATATAGTTTGCTCTAATGAACTATTTGCGATGATCAAGGTGAACACAAACGATCGGCGTAACAAGATGTGTGTGATACCCGACAAACAGGTCGGTAATCAGAATTGTGTGCGATCATTATAGACAACCCATACGGACTTTTTTTTGTGAATTGTGTGCTCGTTAGGGCACACAGTTCAACAAACCAACTTGTGGGTGATAATGTAGAAGATCTCTGTCGAATACTTATTACTAACCATCTGT
Organism: Triticum aestivum; assembly: GCF_018294505.1. Lineage (NCBI taxonomy): Eukaryota > Viridiplantae > Streptophyta > Magnoliopsida > Poales > Poaceae > Triticum > Triticum aestivum. The sequence continues at coordinate 57,655 of NW_025228199.1, read as the reverse complement.
GATGAGATTGACAGGATAAACAGAGATAACAAATTAATATGAGCGAACGGAAACAAAGATATGTACAATGTGCTTAATTTAGTCCTTGTTGTTGTTGTTGTTGTTGTTGTTGTTGGATGGCCCCTCGACATCGTCTTGGCGAGGACGCTTCTTACCGCTGACGGTTGGCTTTTCATCACCGTCGTCGCCGTCATCGTCGTTGCTGTCATCGTCGTCCTCTTCCTTGTTCGACCATTCCTCCTCATCATCAACGTCCTCCTCTTCTCGTCCTCCGATGGCTCCTCGCCTGTCTGGTTGTCGTCTAACGACTCCGGAGGCGGCATCCACCATAACAGGTTGCCGTTAAGCTATCAGGGCCGGTTTTGGATCCGATAACCCGTTAATAGCCCAGATCAATGGGGATTTTCCATGTGTAAAATTCTCATTGGCCAGAGGAAACACGTGTTGGGTCATCGTTGGGACAGATGTCATCCACTCATTGGATGGGAGGCGCCTATGATACGTCGACACGTGGCACGGCCTAACAGAGGCCCATTCCGGTGAAAAGGCCGGCCCGTTTGACTTGGTCAAATGGTAACAGGCCAGCCTAGGGAAAGCCTATTAACAACCTGTTCGTATATCGCCCATTTATGGCCCGCTAACTCCTGACCCGTTATGGCCTATCGGAATTAAGCCCAATAGCTTCATCTGGGCCGTCCAATATGATTCCAGCCCATTGTTACTTCCTGCCCATGTATGGCCCATGATGTCTTTTGGCCCATATGAGGCCCTTTGTAACTCTGGGCCCAATAAAGGCCCGAGATGAAACTGGCCCATAATGAATAGTGTATCACCTTATACCCATTAACGACCCATTATTCCGTTGGCCGTGTCCAGCCCGTGTTAACTTTCGGCCTTCTAAGGGCCCATTTATTCTTGGGCTCATTTCTAGAATTCGGTTAGTTACGACCCGTTACTGGCCTTTTCCGTTTGTGGGCCAAATTCAGCCCATGTTTACATTGGGCCTGTTTGTGGCCCGTTAACACATTGGGCTATTTTCATAGCGTTATCAAATACGACCTATTAACGACCCGTTATGGTCCATGAATACTATGGCCCATGTTTGGCGAAATGATTATACGCCCCGTAGAAGGTCCATGGATCCTACGAACCATAGAAGACCAATGGACCCTACGGCCCGTAGAAGGCCCATGGATCATAAGGCCCATATTAAGTCCATGGATCCTACGGCCCGTAGGAGGCCCATGGTTACAATAGTCTATGTGTTGCCATGATTATTGTGGCCTAGTTACCAAAAATAGGTTATTGTGGCCACTAGAAAAACGTAGAAAAAGAACTGCAGTGACTACAAGAAAACAACTGAACAAGACAATAAGGAAATAAATAAGCAAGCAACTAACGCTAGCCTATTACAGCTATTACACATATTACGTCCACTAGGCATCAAAGTTCGCCACCAGTGCAAATATAGGGAACAAAGCAACATATTACATACACTGGCCGTCAAAATTGGCCACCAATGCAAATAAACGTGGCAGCAAAACAAGAGCATAACTGAAACAACTTCAGAAGAGCTCAAGAAACGTTATCCTAGGTATCCACCATGCTGGCAATAAGTTTAGCAAGCTTATTAGCTTTGTCCTATTTGGCGCTAAAATCCTCCAACGCTTGCTGTTGCACCAGAAAGTATGCATCTGAGTGCTCTAGGGACTTCCGCAGTCCTTCCGCTTCTTGTCGCAGCACAGCTGGTCGATGTCTTTCAGCTTGTAGTTGAGACTCAAGAAACCAAACTGATTCAGACAGTGAGTTTGAATAGCTTGTGCAAGCGGTAGTGGCCAGTAACTCGAACACTAAACCAAGAAAGGACTTTGGGGTTGTCTCACTGTCTTCAAGATAGTCTTCCTTAGCTATTTTATCAGCTTTGTTGGAGACCAACAAGGATATCTCACTATCCTGAACCTTATCTGCATTACTTCCTTTACCATTGCTTAATAAGGCACTCTTCCCCATTATTCTGTCAGCATTCTAAAAGAAGAAACAAGCAGACACATAACAGGTTTAGCATGTACTAGTATATGAAACTCATTTCGGTGAACCAGTTCATTAGTAAGGTGGACAAGATTAAACTACTAAGTCTTCTATTGCCAAGTACTAGTACATAATAAAAGCATCAAACAAACATATATCTATGTCCTATGGTCACTACATTGTCTTGCCAAATCAAAATAGAGACACGGTTCAAATAATATCAGTTCAAAACAAAGCAGCAGTGAAAGAATACAAAGCGTGGGAAACTACACGGCGCAACAAGATTTCAGATGGGTACGGCGGGTCTACATGTACAATTGGCTCTATTGTGATGCTAGTAATGTGCATGATATGAGAAGTCAACTGTATACATAATTGAAATTGAAATCAACAAAGCTATTGATAAGAGCAAACCTGTTAAAGAAACATGCGTGAACATACTGCTGTGCCATTGGATTTTCGATTGGATCCTTCAATTTAAAAATAAGTTTGTATGAGTAAATACAGTGATACAAGAGCAAAGCAGTATGCACGATAGCAATGGAATCTTAAATTAGAACAGTTGTTCTTCAGGTTTAAGCACTTGTTCTACATGAACAAAGTACAGTAAGACACAAGAATACAATACTTAAAAAATGAGCTCATAGACCTTACCACATTCTTGGTTCGGGACCAGTACAGAACAAGGCGTTCCCAGTCATCGTCCAGTAAATGTGTCTCAGGAGAACGTAAGGGAATTTGATGAGTTTCTTTGCCAGTGAAGTACGTTTTCTTCAGGTAATTCCGATACTGCCACCAAGCATTCTTGAAGATAGCAGAGGTATTAGCGCAGTTTACCTCATCTCGAGTTTCCAAATCGGTCCTTCTCTATGGAGAAAAATGGGAAAAATTGTTGTATTATAACCATCATGGAGGTAGAATGTATGGGACAAAGCAAAGTAATTGCCCTGAATAACATTACTTACACATAACTCTTGGACAAACACCTGCAACTGACAATTTCCTTCATCTTTAGTATAATATTTCCAAGATGGGAAGATACACACATAGGATTTAACAACATCAAATGCGATAGATGCTAAACTATGACTGGCTGGTGATAGAGGCTAAGGTGTCCCGATGTTTCGATGAGATGGTGGCTATCGTTTTCTGTGGGAGTCGACCTTGACGATCCGACTACGAACGTGCGAGACGTCGCGCCTTAGCAATTGCTAAACCAACTTCCGAGGGTTATTGACCACGCCGGAGCACGATCAACCTGACCACGAGGGTCTGTTTCCTGCGAGCAAACGAAGAACAAGCAAGAAACTGAGATTGCAATCTGGATATTGCGAACATAAGATGAAAGATTTATTGATCAAGGTGGGCTTCTGTGACGCCTTGGTCTGGTCGTTGAATAAAAACGAAGTACGTGAAGTTGCAGCTATGGCGAACTTTTAATCTAAACAAAACCCAAAGTCCAAACGATGCCGTAAGGGCTGTATATATGGAGGAAGAGGGGGGATTTCGTGGCCCTTGGAGGAGGGGTCCGAAACCAACCCTAACTCTTGTTTCCCCACACATACGGACTCTAAAAACAGCCTATACTTAAGTATTTTGAAAATACATGGGCTTGGCCCAATAATAAGGTGACGCAGCACCTAAAATAGCCTCTGGACGAAATTTATGAAGTGGCATCTTGTATATTTCGTCCAAGGCTTCATGCACTCCTTATGGTGGCTTCAAAGTCCTGAAATCATCACTTGTAACTCCGTTCTTGATCCCCTTGCGCATGCCATCATCTCCATGCTTGAACTTGCTCCAAGGTTCATCTTTCTTGCCCAAGGTAGGCCCTTCATTTGTAAGCAAAACAAATGTATCCAATTTAGGCAGCATCATATTCTCATGAACATTAGAATCGTTACCAAGAATCGTAAGTACCTGATAATTCAATTGGCGTGCGCGAGCTCTAGCAACAGGAGCTGTGGCTGTAACAATGGTATTGATGTCCTCATCATCCTCCCCTTCTTGAAATGAAGTCGTCCTTGATGAAAGGTCATCGTCCTCACCCAAATAAGGCTTCAAATCTGCAATGTTAAAAGTGGGACTAACCCCAAAATCTGTAGGCAGCTCAAGTTTATATGCATTATCATTTATTTTCTCTAACACCTTAAAAGGACCATCAGCATGTGGCATTAGTTTCGATTTGCGCAAATTAGGAAATCTATCCTTACGCAAATGTAACCAAACAAGATCTCTAGGTGCAAACACAACATGTTTTCTACCCTTATCTCCAGCAAGTTTATATTTAGCATTCATACGCTCAATGTTTTCCTTAGTTAACTCATGCATTTTAAAAATAAATTCAGCATGTTCTTTAGCATCAAAATTAACCTTCTCCGAAGATGGAACAGGCAACAGATCAATAGGTGCACGAGGTAGGAAACCATACACAATTTTAAAAGGGCACATCTTAGTAGTAGAATGCAATGAACGATTATAAGTAAATTCAATATGAGGCAAACATTCTTCCCACATTTTCTTGTTATTCTTCAAAACAGCCCTAAGCATAGTAGACAATGTTCTATTGACTACTTCAGTTTGTCCATCAGATTGGGGGTGACAAGTATTACTAAAAAGCAGCTTAGTCCCCAACTTAGCCCATAAACATCTCCAAAAGTGGCTAAGAAATTTAGTATCACGATCTGAAACAATAGTATTTGGCACACCATGCAAGCGAATAATTTCACGAAAGAACAAATCAGCAACATTAACAACATCATCGCTTTTATGACATGGTATAAAGTGTGCCATTTTCGAGAACCTATCCATGGCAACAAATATGCTATCCCTCCCCTTCTTTGTTTGAGGTAAACCTAAAACAAAGTCCATAGATATATCCTCCCAAGGGACACTAGGTACAGGCAAAGGCATATATAAACCATGAGGATTGAGTCATGACTTAGCTTTTTGACATGTAGTGCAGCGAGTAACAAAACGCTCAACATCCCGTCTTATCTTTGGCCAAAGAAATGTGTAGCAAGTATATCCTCCGTCTTCTTGACGCCAAAGTGTCCCATTAATCCTCCTCCATGTGCCTCCTGCAAAACAAAAGACGAATGGAGCTAGCTGGAATGCATAGCTTGTTAGCACGAAACACAAATCCATCGTTAAGAATGAACTTGTTCCAAGTTCTCCCTTCCTTACAATTCTGCAATACATCTTTAAATTCAGCATCATGCACATATTGATCTTTGATGGTCTCCAAACCAAATATTTTAAAGTCAAGTTGTGAAAGCATAGTATAACGACGAGACAATGCATCAGCAATAACATTTTCTTTACCCTTCTTGTGTTTAATGACATAAGGGGACGTCTCAATGAATTCAACCCATTTAGCATGTCTATAGTTCAGTTTTGCTTGACTTTTAATGTTTTTCAAAGATTCATGATCATAATTTATAACAAATTCCTTTGGCCATAAATAATGTTGCCATGTTTCTAAGGTCCGAACAAGAGCCTATAATTCTTTATCATAAGTAGAATAGTTAAAACTAGGCCCACCCAATTTTTCAGAAAAGTATGTAACAGGTTTGCCATCTTGTAATAACACACCTCCTAATCCAATTCCACTAGCATCACATTCAAGCTCAAAAGTCTTATTGAAATTAGGAAGTTGGAGTAAAGGAGCATGTGTCAACTTATCTTTCAATACCGTGAAGGCTTCTTCCTGTGCGATACCCCAAACAAAAGGCACATCCTTCTTTGTAAGCTCGTTGAGAGGTGCGGCAATGGTGCTGAAATATCTCACAAAACGCCTATAGAAACCAGCGAGGCCAAGGAAACTCCTCACTTGTGTGACCGTTTTGGGCTGCGGCCAACTCTCAATAGCTTCAATCTTGGCTTTATCAACTTCAATTCCTTGTGGAGTAACAACATAGCCAAGAAAAGATACTCGGTCGGTGCAAAAGGTGCACTTTCCAAGGTTTCCAAACAAACGTGCATCACGTAGAGCAATAAAAACAACACGTAAATGTGCCAAATGTTCCTCCAAAGATTTGCTATAAATCAATATGTCATCAAAGTAAACTACCACAAATCGTCCAATGAAAGCACGTAAAACTTCGTTCATTAACCTCATGAAAGTACTAGGTGCATTAGTTAACCCAAAAGGCATGACTAACCACTCATATAATCCAAACTTAGTTTTAAATGTTGTTTTCCATTCATCTCCCAATTTCATACGAATTTGATGGTATCCACTATGCAAATCAACTTTGGAGAATATTGTAGAGCCACTCAATTCATCAAGCATATCATCTAGCCTAGGAATAGGATGACGATAACGAATAGTAATATTATTTATGTCTCTACAATCAACGCACATACGCGACGTACCATCCTTTTTCGGCACTAAAATGATAGGAACAGCACAAGGACTAAGGGATTCGCGTATATAACCTTTGTCGAGCAGTTCTTGTACTTGACGCATAATCTCCTTCGTCTCCTCTGGATTGGTACGGTATGGTGCACGGTTGGGTAGCGAAGCACCGGGAATTAAGTCAATTTGATGCTCAATCCCTCGAATATGTGGTAATCCCGGTGGCACGTCTTGTGGAAATATGTCAGCGAACTCCTGCAAAATGTTAGTGACAGCAGGGGCCAAAGAGGGAGGCACGTCCTCGAATGAAAATAATGCCTCTTTGCACACAAAAGCATAGCAAACAGATTTGCTGAAATCTAGCTCATCAATATCAGATTTTGTGGCAAGTAAACATGCACTTTTCTATTTAATTTCAGAAGCAACACTAGATGGTTTATTATTAGGCTTCATTTGGTGCTCAAATTCTTTTGCCACAATCTGATTTTCACTCTTATTTGTCTCCTGTTTTGCTTTATTAGCTCTATTAATATCATCTTTCAAAATGGAATCAGGAGTCATAGGAAGCAAAGTAATATTTTTATCGTTATGAACAAGAGTATACTGATTGTTTCTACCATGGTGTACAGAATTTTTATCAAATTGCCATGGTCTACCAAGTAATAAGGAACATGCTTGCATAGGTACCACATCACAATCAACATAATCAGCATATGTAGAGTTACTAAAATGCACACGAACAGTACGTGTTACCTTAACCTTGCCGCTGTTGTTGAACCATTGGATGTAGTAAGGATGTGGATGTGGTCTTGTGGTGAGAGATAGCTTCTCCACCATCTCCATGCTAGCCAAGTTATTGCAGCTCCCTCCATCTATCATCACGCGAACAGAACGTTCCTTCACAACTCCCTTTGTATGGAACAAATTATGCCTCTGATTTTGCTCAGCTTGTGTAACCTGCACACTCAAAACACGTTGAGCAACTAAACATTCATACCTGTCAGCATCTTCAGGAGCCATGTATTGCGTCTCATGATCAGAATCGTCTCCACCGTGTTCGTCACGTGTAATAAGAGCCAAAGTCTCCTCATCATAGTCACTAGCGGACTCATACCCACCATCCTCAGTAACAATCATCACACGCTTAGATGGGCATTCTCTCGCATAATGACCTCCACCCTTGCAACGTCGACAAATAATATCATGTGTTTGCCCTGTTGATGCCATGGATGAAGAAGAGCTCTTTGCAGGCCCAGAAGGTGTGCTCTTGGCAGATAGTGGTGATTGTGCCTGCTTTATTGTATCACGGTTGGAGGTGGCAGCCGACGGACGCGCCGGTGTAGCAGAACATGTGGAAGTAGATGAGGCACGTGGTGTCCATGATGAAGGTCGACCTGCAGAAAAATTAGTCCGCGCCAATGCCTGTCGATCCTGCACTTCACGTTCAGCTTTACAAGCAAGATGGAATAAACGAGTGATATTAGTATACTCCTTATACTCTAGAATCGTCTGAATATCTCTATTTAATCCACCCATAAAACGTGCAAGCATAGCTTCATTCTCCTCAACAATACCACATCTAATCATGCCAGTTTGTAATTCCTGATAATATTCTTCTATAGAATTTTTTCCCTGTCTTAAGCGCTGCAATTTTTGAAGTAATTCACGTTGATAATATGGTGGAACCCAACGAGTACGCATAGCAGTTTTCAAAGCAGCCCAAGTAGCCGGAATAGGATATAATCTACAATGCTCAGACCACCAAACACATGCAAAACTAGTGAATGCACAAACAGCAGCAGGAACACGTCTCTCCTCGGGATATTGTAAACATGTAAATCGTTGTTCAGTTTCTAACTCCCAAGTAAGATATATATCAGGAACATATCTACCCTCAAAAGGTGGAATATTCAATTTTAGTTTAGGGAGATGGTCATGATCTCGTACCTGAGGGTGAGCCCTACCATTGCCATTATTTGCATGTGGACGACCTGGTGGTTGCTGTGCTAGTGGTGGCACGTAGTTCTGATTTTGATCAACCTCATCCTCATAATCTCCCAAATAATCATCCTCCTCCATGATAGAGGCAAAGGTGTCCCGTCTTTCGATGAGATGATGGATATCGCTTTGGTGGCAGTCGACTTTGACGATCCGACTACGAACGTGCGAGGACGTCGCGCCTTAGCAATCGCTAAACCAACTCCGAGAGGTTATTGACCACGCCGGAGCACGATCAACCTGACCACGAGGGTCTGTTTCCTGCAAGCAAACGAAGAACAAGCAAGAAACTGAGATTGCAATCTGGATATTGCGAATATAAGATGAAAGCTTTCTTGATCAAGGTGGGGTTCTATGACGCCTTTGTCTGGTCGTTGAACACAAACGAAGGACGCGAAGTTGCAGCTATGGCGAACTTTTAATCTAAACAAAACCCAAAGTCTAAACGATGCCCTAAGGGCTGTATATATGGAGGAAGAGGGGGGAATTTCGTGGCCCTTGGTGGAGGGGTCCGAAATCAACCCTATCTCTTGTTTCCCCACACATACAAACTCTAAAAATAGCCTATACTTATGTATTTCGAAATTACATGGGCCTGGCCCAATAATAAGGTGACGCAGCACCTAAAATAGCCTCGGGGCGAAATTTATGAAGTGGCATCTTGTATATTTCGTCCAAGGCTTCATGCACCCATTATGGTGGCTTCAAAGTCCTGAAATCATCACTTGTAACTCCGTTCTTGTTCCCCTTGCGCATGCCATCATCTCCATGCTTGTTCTTGCTCCAATGTTCATCCTTCTCCAAGGTAGGCCCTTCATTTGTAAGCAAAACAAATGTATCCAATTTAGGCAACATCATATTCTCATGAACATTAGAATCATTACCAAGAAACGAAAGTACCTGGTAATTTAGTTGGCGTGCACGAGCTCTAGTAATTGATCCAGTATGTATAGCAGCAGGGGATGTGGGTGTAACAATTGTATTGATGTCCTCATCATTCTCCCCTTCTTGAAATGAAGTCGTCCTCGACGGAAGTTCATCTTCCTCACCCAAATAAGGCTTCAAATCTGCAATGTTAAAAGTGGGACTAACCCCAAAATCTGCAGGCAGCTCAAGTTTATATGCATTATCATTTATTTTCTCTATCACCTTAAAGGGACCATCAGCACGTGGCATTAACTTTGATTTGCGCAAATCAGAAAATCTATCCTTACGCAAATGTAACCAAACAAGATCTCCAGGTGCAAACACAACATGTTTTCTACCCTTATCTCCAGCAAGTTTATATTTAGCATTCAGACGCTCATTGTTTTCCTTAGTTAACTCATGCATTTTTAAAATCGATTCAGCACGTTGTTTAGCATCAAAATTAACCTTCTCCGAAGATGGAAGAGGCAACAAATCAATAGGTGCACGAGGTAGGAAACCATACACAACTTCAAAACGGCACATCTTAGTAGTAGAATGCAATGAACGATTATAAGCAAATTCAATATGAGGCAAGCATTCCTCCCACATTTTCTTATTATTCTTCAAAACAGCCCTAAGCATAGTAGACAACGTTCTATTGACTACTTCAGTTTGTCCATCAGTTTGGGGGTGACAAGTAGTACTAAAAAGCAGTTTAGTCCCCAACTTAGCCCATAAACATCTCCAAAAGTGGCTAAGAAATTTAGTATCACGATCTGAAACAATAGTATTTGGCACACCATGCAAGCGAATAATTTCATGAAAGAACAAATCAGCAACATTAACAGCATCATCGCTTTTATGACATGGTATAAAGTGTGCCATTTTCGAGAATCTATCCACGACAACAAATATGCTATCCCTCCCCTTCTTTGTTCGAGGTAAACCTAAAACAAAGTCCATAGATATATCCTCCCAAGGAACAGTAGGTACAGGCAAAGGCATATATAAACCATGAGGATTGAGTCGTGACTTAGCTTTTTGACATGTAGTGCAGCGAGCAATAAAACGCTCAACATCCCGTCTCATCTTTGGCCAAAAGAAATGTGTAGCAAGTACGTCCTCCGTCTTCTTCACGCCAAAGTGTCCCATTAATCCTCCTCCATGCGCCTCCTGCAACAACAAAAGACGAACGGAGCTAGCTGGAATGCATAGCTTGTTAGCACGAAACACAAATCCATCGTTAACAACAAACTTGTTCCACATTCTTCCTTCTTTACAATTCTGCATTACATCTTTAAAATCGGCATCATGCACATATTGATCTTTGATGGTCTCCAAACCAAATATTTTGAAGTCAAGTTGTGAAAGCATAGTATAGCGACGAGACAATGCATCAGCAATAACATTTTCTTTTCCCTTCTTGTGTTTAATGACATAAGGGAAAGTCTCAATGAATTCAACCCATTTAGCATGTCTACGATTCAGTTTAGCTTGACTTTTAATATGTTTCAAAGATTCATGATCAGAATGTATAACAAACTCTTTGGGCCATAAATAATGTTGCCATGTTTCTAAAGTCCGAACAAGAGCATATAATTCTTTATCATAAGTAGAATAATTCAGACTAGGCCCACTCAATTTTTCAGAAAAGTATGCAATAGGTTTGCCATCTTGTAATAACACACCTCCTAATCCAATTCCACTAGCATCACATTCAAGCTCAAAAGTCTTATTAAAATCAGGAAGTTGGAGTAAAGGAGCAAGTGTCAACTTATCTTTCAATACCGTGAAGGCTTCTTCCTGTGCGGTACCCCAAAGAAAAGGCACATCTTTCTTTGTAAGCTCATTGAGAGGTGCAGCAATGGTGCTGAAATCTCTCACAAAACGCCTATAGAATCCAGTGAGGCCAAGAAAACTCCTCACTTGTGTGACCGTTTTGGGCTGCGGCCAACTCTCAATAGCTTCAATCTTGGCTTTATCAACTTCAATTCCCTGTGGAGTAACAACATAGCCAAGAAAAGATACTCGGTCGGTGCAAAAGGTGCACTTCCCAAGGTTACCAAACAAACGTGCATCACGTAGAGCAATAAAAACAGCACGTAAATGTTCCAAATGTTCTTCCAAAGATCTGCTATAAATCAATATGTCATCAAAGTAAACTACCACAAATCGTCCAATGAAAGGACGTAAAACTTCGTTCATTAATCTCATGAAAGTACTAGGTGCATTAGTTAACCCAAAAGGCATGACTAACCACTCATATAATCCAAACTTAGTTTTAAATGCTGTTTTCCATTCATCTCCCAATTTCATACATATTTCATGGTAGCCACTACGCAAATCAACTTTGGAGAATATTGTAGAGCCACTCAATTCATCAAGCATATCATCTAGCCTAGGAATAGGATGACGATAACGAATAGTAATATTATTAATGCCTCTACAATCAACACACATACGTGATGTACCATCCTTTTTCGGCACTAGAATAATAGGAACAACACAAGGACTAAGGGATTCGCGTATATAACCTTTGTCGAGAAACTCTTGTACTTGACGCATAATCTCCTTCGTCTCCTCTAGATTGGTACGGTATGGTGCACGGTTTGGCAGTGAAGCACCGGGAATTAAGTCAATCTGATGCTCAATCCCTCGAATAGGCGGTAATCCCGGTGGCACGTCTTGTGGAAAAACGTCAGCAAACTCCTGCAAAATGTTAGTGACAGCAGGAGGCAAAGAGGAAGGCACGTCCTCGAATGAAAATAATGCCTCTTTGCACACAAAAGCATAGCAAACAGATTTGCTGAAATCTAGCTCATCAATATCAGATTTGGTGGCAAATAAACATGCACTTTTCAATTTAATTTCAGAAGCAACACTAGATGGTTTATTATTAGGCTTCATTTGTTGCTCAAATTCTTTTGCCACAATCTGATTTTCACTCTTATTCTTCTCCTGTTTTGCTTTATTAGCTCTATTAATATCATCTTTCAAAATGAAATCAGGAGTCATAGGAAGCAAAGTAATATTTTTATCCTTATGAACAAGAGTATAGTGATTGTTTCTACCATGGTGTATAGAATTTTTATCAAATTGCCATGGTCTACCAAGTAATAAGGAACATGCTTGCATAGGTACCACATCACAATCAACATAATCAGCATATGTAGAGATACTAAAATGCACACGAACAGTACGTGTTACCTTAACCTTGCCGCTGTTGTTGAACCATTGGATGTAGTAAGGATGTGGATGTGGTCTTGTGGTGAGAGAAAGCTTCTCCACCATCTCCATGCTAGCCAAGTTGTTGCAGCTCCCTCCGTCTATTATGACGCGCACAGAACATTCCTTCACAACTCCCTTGGTATGGAACAAATTGTGCCTCTGATTTTGCTCAGCTTGTGTGACCTGCACACTCAAAACACGTTGAGCAACTAAACATTCATACCTGTCAGCGTCTTCAGGAGCCATGTATTGCGTCTCATGATCAGAATCATCTCCACCATGTTCTTCACGTGTAATAAGAGCCAATGTCTCCTCATCATAGTCACTAGCGGACTCATATCCACCACCTCGGTAGCAATCATCACACGCGGAGATTTGCATTCTTTCGCATAATGACCTCCTCCCTTACAACGACGACAAATAATATCACTTGTGTGCCCTGTTGATGTCCTGGAAGAAGAAGAACTCTGTGCAGGCCCGGCAGGTGCGCTCTTGGCAGATAATGGTGGTTGTTCCTGTTTTCTTGTATCACGGCTGTAGGAGGCACCTGATTGAGGTGCTGGTGCAGTTGAAGTAGAAGATGCACGCGGTGTCCATGATGAAGGTCGGCCTGCAGAAAAGTTAGTTCGCGCCAATGCTTGTCGATCCTGCACTTCACGTTCAGCTTTACAAGCAAGATGGAATAAACAAGTGATATTAGTATACTCCTTATAGTCTAGAATGGCCTGAATCTCTCTATTTAATCCACCCAGAAAACGTGCAAGCATAGCTTCATTCTCCTCAACAATACCACATCGAATCATGCCAGTTTGTAATTCCTGATAATATTCTTCTACAAATTTTTTTCCTTGTCTTAAACGCTGCAATTTTTGAAGCAATTCACGTTGATAATATGGTGGAACCCAACGCGTACGCATAGCAGTTTTCAAAGCAGCCCAAGTAGTTGGAATAGGATATAATCTACAATGTTCAGACCACTAGACACATGCAAAACTAGTGAAAGCACAAACAGCAGCAGCAACCCGTCTCTCCTCGGGATATTGATAGACGCGGGGGTCCCGATCTTTCGATGAGATGATAACTATCGATTTGGTGAGGATGACTTTGACGATCCGACTACAAACGTGCACGACGTTGCGCCTTAGCAATCGCTAAACCAACTCCGAGAGGTTATTGACCACGCTGGAGCACAATCAACCTGACCACGAAGGTCTATTCCTGCAAGCAATCGAAGAACAAGCAAGAATATGATAAAAGCAATCTGAATATTGCGAGTATATATGAAGTATTGATAAAGGTGGGGATACGTAAGCGGTCTTGGTCTGGTCGTTGGACACAAACGAAGTACACGAAGTTGCAATGGCTAACTTTTAACTAAACAAATCCCAAGGAAAAGCTACTAGATGGATCTACTTATATAGGAGCAAGGGGTGGCGGCCAAGGAGGTGGGAGGACGTCCCAAAGCAGCCTAAAACTAAATCTAGGTCGTACAAGGCCAATCGGCCCAAGTGGAGGTGATGTAACACCTTTGGACTTGTAGTTTGACTCGGATTCTGCTGCAGCATCAGAGTGTTTCGTCCCCAACTCAACGCTCCGGACGAATTTGAAGGTGATTCCAATTGGGTTGGAAAGTGCACGAAATTAGTTTCCAACAAAAAAAGAATCACCCAATTCGGAGTCCGTATGAAAAACTTGTGTGCGTTTTGAGTCAGGTATGTCTGTGCAGTCCGAATCTGAATTCAGAACGTGAGAGACTTGGACTCTATCTTCTCTTGGGCCAAAAGTGACGTGAGATAACTTTTTGGACAGCAAATAAACATCTCTTTCTTCCTTATCTTCATATGTGGATTGTACAAATGTCCCATACACCTGCAATTACACAAAACACAAAAGTGTGTGAAGTATTTTTGTTCTGGATAACATAAATAGATTATTGAATAGTTTGCACTAGAAATCACCTGACAAATATGCATATATGCAATATTTTTGGTCATATCCAAGGTAGTCATGTCCTCATCATCCTCCCCTTCTTGAAAATAAAGCCGTCCTCGGCGTTGCTTAATCTGAAATGTGGATAACAAAAGAGACAAGGTGTACATGTTGTATATGTATATGTCATCCATTTTTACTTCCCTTGATTTTTGCATATATGACACATGAATAGATGAGTAACTTGCATAGTTCATAAAATCTAAAGCCAAAAAATTAGCACAAGCAGTAGAAGGCATTAAAATATTGCAACTCAGTTTGCACATATAAGTGAAGCTCTTATTCATTTCAAAAGATTGACAATGTTCATCATTAAACCATCCCAACATTGGTGAATAAACCTTACTTGCATCAAATTTACATGCTACAACATGCTTAAATAAGCAAACATGCAATAAGTCATTTAACACAGAATCATCACCAAGATTAGAGGTCATATCAAAATGATTAAACATTGGTTCTTTTGCATCAATAGTTAATTCAATGGGTGCACTCAAAATTGTTGGTAGTTCAGTTGTTTGATCACATGGCAAAGTCAAATTATCAACGTAGTCCTCTAAAATAGGTGGTGTGATCAAAGTAGTGGGTAGCTCATCAGATGGTGCATTCAAATTGACAAGGCATTCATCATTCTTATGTAGAGATGGAAGATCAGTACCTTTGTCATTACCTCTTATGATCAACTCAGATGATGTAGCCACTCTCGGGGGCGATGTGTCACATGGTGGAGGTGATGTAGTCCTGACAACAACGGATGTGGTTGTCATAGTATGCCTAGTAGTTGAAGGAACAATCATATCAACTCTTGGAATGTGCACCGTGCGCTTGTTCTCCTCGTGGCCAACACGACGTTTTATTTCCTGTTCAGCTTTGCAAGCAAGATGAAACAAATGGTCCATAGGATAACACTCTTCATGAATTAGTATCTCTTGAATATCACGGTTTAATCCTCCCCAAAATCTATCCATAAAATCATCTTCACTTTCTTCTAAAGAGGAATGCAACAAGGTAGTTTGTAAATCATCATAATATTTTGTTACAGTTTCACTACCTTGTTTTAAGTGTTGCAACTACTTAATCATGTCACGAGTATAATAAGCAGGGACGAAAGTATGTCGCATGGCAAGTTTCAAATCATCCCAAGTAGTAGGTATATAATCAGGGTGTAACCGACAATATTCACTCCACCAAACCAAAGCATAACCAGTGAAAGAACCAACCGCAACCTTAACCTTTTTATGTTCATCGAAATTATGGGAAGCAAATATATTTTTTATGTCGAACTCCCATTCAATATATAAAGCAGGTTTAAAACGGCCATTAAATGGTGGTATAGATACATTAACCTGATCATGTGCATTTGGATGTTTGTGCACCTCTCGTGACGGTTCTGGTATTTGCAAAGGTGGTGGCACGTCTCCCGCGATCGACAAAGCCCATGAATTGACTCTGGATCCTGTCATGATTAGTAGAACAAGAAACAAAACCCAAAAATAATGTTCCTATAACTACTAGGATGTGGTGGTAAAACGCTCACAGTAAAGCAAATATCAATGTCTTACAAGTTCTTACCATGCAGCAGGCGGTGATCGGCAACCAGCGGTTTCAAGTAACTCCGAATATTGAGTAAAGCGATTGCCAGGGGAGCGTACGTATACACGGTGTAGAAATATGTGGAGCTGGGTTGGCTATATATGGTAGCAAAAGATTAGCAATAATCAATTCAAAGATGCAATGTTGAATAAACGCTCAACGACGGTACTGTGCTGGTCCTAGGCTAGACCGGACTAGAGACGCGAGCCTAGAACACTAATGAGGTCACGGCGTAGCACAACTAGCATCAATGAAGGATACTAAGTAGCTCTTGACAGCAAGATATAAGTGAAGATCACAACAGCAGTGAAGATAATGAGGTGAAACAACAGCCAAGCAGGATATATCAACAACTTTGTCTCCAACTTTCCTCTGAAAAAGTTTGTGCCGATTTTTTTGTTTTTTTTCTTCTCTCTTTTTTTTCCTCACACTTTTTTTTCTTTCTCTCCTTTTTTTTCTCTGACTTTTTTTTCCTTTTTTTCTCGTTTTTTTTCTCTCTTTTTTTCTCCCTCTTTCCAATACAAACTAGATAAGATGCAGATTGGATCAAGTGAAGATGTGAACGATCTCAACTATTATTATGACAATGAATAGTGGGTAGCACGTGGTGGAAATTGATGGATGGGTGGTGGACAGCGGAAGAGATAATGATGCAGCAGTGGCGTGACTAATGTGAACAGAACTCGAAACTCTAAACGAACTAGACACTAAGACCAGCAACTCGACACGACGATGCAACCGATAATTCAACTATGCAAGCAATGAAAAGAAAATTGCACAGGCTCAGACTGGCTTGGACCAAGGATGAATAGATATAACTCTTTTTTGTGGCTTTTTCTTGGACAATAGGTAAGAAAATAAATCTAATCTAGGAAAACTGGAAATTCTCACCGAGCAACCTGAAAACTGATACCACTTGATAGAGGCTAGGCTCCCGATCTTTCGATGAGATGATAACTATCGATTTGGTGGAGACGACTTTGACGATCTGACTACAAACGTGCACGACGTTGCACCTTAGCAATCGCTAAACCAATCTCCTGAGGTTACTGACGATGCCGGAAGCACGGTCAGCCTGACCACGAAGGTCTATTCCTGCAAGCAATCGAAGAACGAGCAAGAATATGATAAAGCAATCTGAATATTGCAAATATATATGAGGTATTGATAATGGTGGGGATCCGTAAGCGGTCTTGGTCTGGTCGTTGGACGCAAACGAAGTACACGAAGTTGCAATGGCTAACTTTTAACTAAACAAATCCCAAGGAAAAGCTACTAGATGGATCTACTTATATAGGAGCAAGGGGTGGCGGCCAAGGAGGTGGGAGGACGTCCCAAGGCAGCCTAAAACTAAATCTAGGTCGTACAAGGCCAATGGGCCCAAGTGGAGGTGATGTAACACCTTTGGACTTGTAGTTTGACTCGGATTCTGCTGCAGCATCAGATTGTTTCGTCCACAACTCAACGCTCCGGACGAATTTGAAGGTGATTCCAATTGGGTTGGAAAGTGCACGAAATCTAGTTTCCGACAAAAAAAGAATCACCCAATTCGGAGTCCGTATGAGAAACTTGTGTGCGTTTTGAGTCAGGTGTGTCTGTGCAGTCCGAATCTGAATCCAGAATGTGAGAGACTTGGACTCTATCTTCTCTTGGGCCAAAAGTGACGTGAGAGAACTTTTTGGACAGCAAATAAACATCTCTTTCTTCCTTATCTTCATATGTGGATTGTACAAATGTCCCATACACCTGCAATTAGACAAAACACAAAAGTGTGTGAAGTATTTTTGTTCTGGATAACATAAATAGATTATTGAATAGTTTGCACTACAAATCACCTGACAAATATGCTTATATGCAATATTTTTGGTCATATCCAAGGTAGTCATGTCCTCATCATCCTCCCCTTCTTGAAAATAAAGCCGTCCTCGGCGTTGCTTAATCTGAAATGTGGCTAACAAAAAAAACAAGGTGTACATGTTGTATATGTATATGTCATCCATTTTTACTTCCCTTGATTTTTGCATATATGACACATGAATAGATGAGTAACTTGCATAGTTCATAAAATCTAAAGCCAAAAAATTAGCACAAGAAGTAGAAGGCATGAAAATATTGCAACTCAGTTTGCACATATAAGTGAAGCTCTTATTCATTTCAAAAGATTGACAATGTTCATCATTAAACCATCCCAACATTGGTGAATAAACCTTACTTGCATCAAATTTACATGCTACAACATGCTTAAATAAGCAAACATGCAATAAGTCATTCAACACAGAATCATCACCAAGATTAGAGGTCATATCAAAATGATTAAACATTGGTTCTTTTGCATCAATAGTTAATTCAATGGGTGCACTCAAAATTGTTGGTATTTCAGTTGTTTGATCACATGGCAAAGTCAAATTATCAACGTAGTCCTCTAAAATAGGTGGTGTGATCAAAGTAGTGGGTATCTCATCAGATGGTGCATTCAAATTGACAAGGCATTCATCATTCTCATGTAGAGATGGAAGATCAGTACCTTTGTCATTACCTCTTATGATCAACTCAGATGATGTAGCCACTCTCGGGGGCGATGTGTCACATGGTGGAGGTGATGTAGTCCTGACAACAACGGATGTGGTTGTCATAGTATGCCTAGTAGTTGAAGGAACAATCATATCAACTCTTGGAATGTGCACCGTGCGCTCGTTCTCCTCGTGGCCAACACGTCGTTTTATTTCCTGTTCAGCTTTGCAAGCAAGATGAAACAAATGGTCCATAGGATAACACTCTTCATGAATTAGTATCTCTTGAATATCACGGTTTAATCCTCCCCAAAATCTATCCATAAAATCATCTTCACTTTCTTCTAAAGAGGAATGCAACAAGGTAGTTTGTAAATCATCATAATATTTTGTTACAGTTTCACTACCTTGTTTTAAGTGTTGCAACTTCTTAATCATGTCACGAGTATAATAAGCAGGGACGAAAGTATGTCGCATGGCAAGTTTAAAACGACGTGAGAGACTTGGACTCTATCTTCTCTTGGGCCAAAAGTGACGTGAGAGAACTTTTTGGACAGCAAATAAACATCTCTTTCTTCCTTATCTTCATATGTGGATTGTACAAATGTCCCATACACCTGCAATTAGACAAAACACAAAAGTGTGTGAAGTATTTTTTTTCTGGATAACATAAATAGATTATTGAATAGTTTGCACGAGAAATCACCTGACAAATATGCATATATGCAATATTTTTGGTCATATCCAAGGTAGCCATGTCCTCATCAGATATTGTAAACATGTAAAACGTTGTTCAGTTTCTAACTCCCAAGTAAGATATATATCAGGAACATATCTACCCTCAAATGGTGGAATATTCAATTTCAGTTTAGGAATATGGACATCATCTCATACCTGAGGTGGTGGTGCAGGCCTACCATTACGAATATATACCTGAGGTCGACCTGCTGGTGGTGGTGCTGGTGGTTGCACGTAGTTCTGATTTTGAGCAACCTCATCCTCGTAATCTCCCACATAATCATCCTCCTCCGCATCAGCAGCAGGAGCCACAGAAGTATCAACAGCAGCACCAACAGTTTGGCCAAACGCAAGAGGAACACGGCTCGCTCGGCGGAGGTCTATTTCGGTGATCGGCAACCGTTGTAGTCAAAAACTCTCAAAGCTTGGATAGAGCGATTACCAGGGAGAGTCAAACGCACGACGTAGATGTATGTGGAGCTGGGAAGGCTTATAATATGGTAGCAAAAAGGGTCAGCAATAATCAATTCAGAGATGCAAAGTTGAATAAACGCTCAACGACGGTACTGTGCTGGTCCTAGGCTAGACTGTGCTAGAGACGCGAGCCTAGAACACCAACAAAATCACGGCGCGGCACGTAAACAAGGTAAAAGCACACTCTGGATTTTTTTTTCGCTCTATTTTTTTGCGCTCTTTTTTTTTGCGCTGTTTTTTTTTTGCGAAAAATCACTATAATGGCGAGTGTCTCAAAACTCTTCCTAGCTCAAACTGACAGGATGGGCACGAAATTTTTTCGACCAATTTTTTTTTCGACTGCCCGGACCCAAAATGATGAGGACACGACTACCTTGGATATGACCAAAAATATTGCATATATGCATATTTGTCAGGTGATTTCTAGTGCAAACTATTCAATAATCTATTTATGTTATCCAGAACAAAAATACTTCACACACTTTTGTGTTTTGTCTAATTGCAGGTGTATGAGACATTTGTACAATCCACATATGAAGATAAGGAAGAAAGAGATGTTTATTTTCTGTCCAAAAAGTTCTCTCACGTCACTTTTGGCCCAAGAGAAGATAGAGTCCAAGTCTCTCACGTTCTGGATTCAGATTCGGACTGCACAGACACACCTGACTCAAAACGCACACAAGTTTTTCATACGGACTCCGAATTGGGTGATTCTTTCTTTGTTGGAAACTAGATTTCGTGCACTTTCCAACCCAATTGAAATCACCTTCAAATTCGTCCGGAGCGTTGAGTTGTGGACGAAACAATCTGATGCTGCAGCAGAATCCGAGTCAAACTACAAGTCCAAAGGTGTTACATCACCTCCACTTGGGCCCATTGGCCTTGTACGACCTAGATTTAGTTTTAGGCTGCCTTGGGACGTCCTCCCACCTCCTTGGCCGCCACCCCTTGCTCCTATATAAGTAGATCCATCTAGTAGCTTTTCCTTGGGATTTGTTTAGTTAAAAGTTAGCCATTGCAACTTCGTGTACTTCGTTTGCGTCCAACGACCAGACCAAGACCGCTTACGGATCCCCACCATTATCAATACCTCATATATATTTGCAATATTCAGATTGCTTTATCATATTCTTGCTCGTTCTTCGATTGCTTGCAGGAATAGACCTTCGTGGTCAGGCTGACCGTGCTTCCGGCATCGTCAGTAACCTCAGGAGATTGGTTTAGCGATTGCTAAGGTGCAACGTCGTGCACGTTTGTAGTCAGATCGTCAAAGTCGTCTCCACCAAATCGATAGTTATCATCTCATCGAAAGATCGGGAGCCTAGCCTCTATCAAGTGGTATCAGTTTTCAGGTTGCTCGGTGAGAATTTCCAGTTTTCCTAGATTAGATTTATTTTCTTACCTATTGTCCAAGAAAAAGCCACAAAAAAGAGTTATATCTATTCATCCTTGGTCCAAGCCAGTCTGAGCCTGTGCAATTTTCTTTTCATTGCTTGCATAGTTGAATTATCGGTTGCATCGTCGTGTCGAGTTGCTGGTCTTAGTGTCTAGTTCGTTTAGAGTT